>NC_079455.1:16454986-16545728 GCF_903798145.1 Danio aesculapii | reverse complement strand
CACACGTTGCCATGGTTTTTCAGTCTGTCAACTCACTGCTATTACGTCTGTATCATAAAGCTCCATATTTCTTCTGTTTTCCCTAGTTAATCATTTTGTCCTTCTTTCGGTTGACTCAGGTTGACCTACTTAGCACAGAATACTCTGTCCTCTTGTCTTTCAGACTCGTCATTGGATTAATCTTTTCCCAATTCTCCTTCTCTCAACTATTTTGTTTTTGTCTTTCCTTCCATATCCCACAAAGTAGAATTTGGAGAAGTAGAATCATATCTCACAAAATCAAATTTTCTAAATCGTTACAGATCATTGTTTTGAGCAATGAACCCAAGTTTATTTTGATGCCAACATGATATATAATGCTGATTTTTATTTTTGACGTTGCATTTATGTCCAGAAGATTTTGATATCTATGAAGTAAATTTGATATGTTTTTTGTTTTTTGTTTTTTTGGAATGGCAATCTTAGTTAATGCTAACAGTATAAAGCAGAGATTCCCAAACTAGGGCCTGTGGGCTAAAGTGACCCAGGGGGACTATAGGGAAGCTTGGGGAAAATGCCTTCAAAAGAGATTGTCAATTTTAATTTAACATAAACTTTTATTTATTCATTTAAATGTTGAGCTACAAAAAAACTGAAATTAAATGTTTCAGTTAAATGGTGAGAATGAATCAGTTTTTTTTTTTCGAAAATGTTAAAATGTAAATACTGTTACTTGACGGATAGATGACAAATGCACAAGACATTGGCATTGAACTCCATTGTGTTCTAAATGGGATTACGTTTTTGTTGTAAAAAGTTAATTGTAAAATCTAAATATACAGTTGAAGTCAGAATTATTAGCCCCCCTGTTTATTTTTTTCCTCAATTTCTGTTTAACGGAGAGAAGATTTTTTTTCAACACATTTCTAAACATAATAGTTTTAATGACTAATTTCTGATTTCTTTTATCTTTGCCATGATATCAGTACATAATATTTTTCTAAATATTTTTCAAGAAACTTTTATACAGCTTAAAGGTTAATTAGGTTAACTAGGAAGGTTAGGGTAATTAGGCAACATATTGTTAGGGAAGCAGACGGACAAACAAGGTGAGTATATGATGAAAGATGTTTATGGCAACAGCGGAGCACAAAAGGATAACAATGGGGATGTGAATGAAGTTTGGTTTATTTGATAATCCTTCTTCGGGGCAGGATGCATGACAGACACTGAGGAAGACCAATGCACACACCAGAGGGCTTGCGGGGAAGACAGACGACACACACAACTCTGACAGGACACCGGGAACACTGGACAGACTGGAAGGAAACAGAGATCATGTAAGTTCAAGACATGAGATAAGGTGATAGTGACTACCAGGAGGTACTCGCTATGAGTCCGCTTCGTGGGAACGAGACTGACCATGAGTGAAGTGAGGTGTGTGCTTTTATAGTGAGTAGGAGTGATTGGGTGCAGCTGTGTGTGATTAGTACTCAGGTGATGATGCTCGTTGCGTGATACTGGTGGAAGAGCCTGGCCAATCCGTGACATTACCCCCCTCCCCAGGGCCCGCTCCTGAGGGCAACCTCCGACGCCGCGTGGTGGTCTACCTGCTGGGAACTCGGTTGGTGATTGGAGTGGAACTCCCCTATAAGTGTGGGATCTAATATATCTTATCTGGGACCCAAGACCTCTCCTCCGGAAACATATCCCTCCCGGTCGACAAGGTATTCCAGATGACCACCACGACGTCGGGACCGTAGAATGTCCTTGACCTTATAGATCAGGGGTGGGCAAACTCGGTCCTGGAGGGCCGGTGTCCTGCAGAGTTTTGCTCCAACACCATCAACACACCTGAACATGCTAAGCAGTGTCTGCAGATCACTAGAAATCTATAAGCAGGTGTGTTTGATTAGAGTAGAGCTAAACTGTGCAGGACACCGGCCCTCCAGGACTGGGTTTGCCCAGCCCTGTTATAGATGGACCCTTCTTCCGACATCAGTGGGGGAGGGGGTTCCTCTTCGTGGCCAGGCTCTGTGGAGGGAATCAGAGGGTCGTGAAAGGGTTTAAGGAGTGATACGTGGAATGTGGGGTGGATTCTGTATTGTGGTGGTAACTGTAACTTATAAGTGACAGGGTTGACCTGTTTCATGATGGTGAAGGGACCAACAAATCTGGGACTAAGTTTCAGGAGGGCAGTTGCAAGCGGATGTCTCTGGTGGAGAGCCAGACTTTCTGCCCCGGAGCATAGATAGGACCTGGAATCCTCCTCTTGTCAGACACCTCCTTGGCTCTGCGAACTGCCCTCTGGAGATGGTGATGAGCATCGTCCCAGACCCTCTCGCTCTCCCCGGAACCAGTAATCCACTGCTGGGACAATCAGAAGGTTCGCCATCCCAGGGAAAGAGTGGAGGTTGAAATCCCAGGATGCACTGGAATGGCGTAAGTTCCGGTGGTAGGTTGCCGCAGGGAATTCTGGGTGTATTCCGCCCAGCCCGAAACTGGCCTCTAGGATGTTCTGATGGACCGTGACAGAAGGTCCTGAGGAACCGCCCCACCTTCTTGAATTTCCTATCTGTCTGGCCGTTGGTCTGTGGGTGATAGCCAGACGAGAGGCTGACAGGTCACACCTAGGAGTCTGAAGAAGGCTTTCCATAGTCTGGAGATGAATTGGGGTCCTCGGTCCCGAGACTATATCTTCAGGTAACCCAAAACACGAAAGACATGGTTGAATAGGTTTTCGGTGATCTCTAGGGCTGTGGGCAGACCCTTCAAAGGAATCAAACGACAGAATTTTGAGAATCGATCTACAATGACTAAAATGCAGGTATTACCTTCAGATGATGGGAGATCTGTCATGAAGTCAACTCCTAGGTGTGACCAGGGGCGGTTCGGGATGGGCAAGGGATGGAGTTTACCTGCAGGTAGATGGCGAGGACTCTTCGACATAGCCCATTCTCTACAGCCTTGGATGTATCTCCTCACATCCCTTGCCATATTTGGCCACCAAAGCGTTGGGATAGCAGCGAGAGGGTGTTGTTGGCCCCGGGATTGCCCTGTGCCCAGAGATGTATGGCTGGAATGAATGAGATCTACCCGTTGATTTTCAGGGATGAAGCGTCGATTGGGGGGACAGCCCAGTGGAGTTCTGGATTCTGGAGTGGCGACGACTGTAGAAGCGGACCATGTGATGGGACAGACAGTGATCTGATCTGGAAAGATCTTGGCCGGGGTCTCAATGATTTCCTGCTGATCATGGATTCTGGAAAGTGCGTCTGCTCGGATGTTCTTAGATCCTGGTCGATATGATATTGAAAACCGAAATCTGGAGAAGAATAGGGACCACCGGGCCTGACGAGGACAGAGTGTTTTAGCATCTTTGAGGTATTGTAAGTTTTTGTGATCTGTGATAACCTGGAATGGATGTTTAGCCCCCTCCAACCAGTGTCGCCACTCCTCCAGGCCGAGCTTGATAGCTAGAAGTTCTCGGTTCCCGATGTCATAGTTCTTTTCCGCCGGGCTGAGCTTCTGGGAGAAATAGGCGCATGGATGGAGTAGTGAGGGAGTACCATGGAACTGGGACAAGATGGCTCCCCTTCCGGTGTTCGATGCATCCACCTCGATCACGAAAGGTAAGTCGGGATTGGGGGTGAGTCAGGAGTGGAGCATGAGTAAAGGATTTCTTGAGTCTTTGGAAGGCTGCGCAGCTTCGGGAGCCAGGATAGCGTTTTGGGTTGATTCTTTAGGAGGTTGGTAAGCGGAGCGGTGATGAGACTGTAGTTGTGGATGAAACGTCGATAGAAATTGGCAAATCCTAGGAATCGTTGGAGTTCTTAAATGGTTTTTGGGTTCTGGCCAGGAGATGACGGAAGTGACCTTCCCCTCGTCCATGCGAACCCCTTTTGATCAATGATGTACCCGAGGAACTGAACAGATGGTAAGTGAAATGAGCACTTCTCAGCCTTGAGGTACAATTTGTGTTTCCTTAGGGTTTGTAGGACCTCCGCAACGTGGTGGCGATGTTCGGCCTCACTCCAGGAGGGAAATCAGGATGTCATCAATGTAGACTATGACGGAGATATGGAGGAACTCCCGGAGGACTTCTTGGATGAAGTTTTGGAATATGGAGGGGGCGTTGACCAGACCATAGGGCATGACCAGGTACTCGTAGTTTGGTCACAAACGCAGTCTTCCATTCGTCCCCCTCGCGTATTCTTACCAGGTTGTATGTGCTGCGGAGGTCCAACTTGGTGAATATCTTGGCGGCTCGGAGTTGTTTCAGGGCCGCAGGGACAAGAGAAAGGGGATACCTGAATTTGACTGTTGTCCTTGGTTCAGAACTCGATAATCTATACATGGCCGCAACCCTCCATCCTTTTGGCCACGAGAAGAAGAGCTTGAGGCAGCGGGTGACGTGGACTGGTGAATATACCCCTGACTCAGAGCCTCCTGAATGTACTCCTCCATGGCCTTAGTTTCCGGAAGGGACAACGGGTAGATCCTACCTCTGGGCATAGGAGCATCTGGAAGCAGGTCTATGGCGCAGTCCCATGGCCGATGTGGAGGTAGCTGGGAAGCTCTCTTGGGGCAAAATACGTCCTCGTATGAGGAGTAGATCTTCGGGATCTGGATGGATCGTTTCTCGACTGGGCTTTCGACAGACGTGACGTAGACGGTTAGGGGTCTCTGAATCTGCAAGGGTAGGTTGGGAAAACAGCTGGATATGCATTCTTGACCCCATCTTTTGATTTCTCCTGTGCCCCAAGAGAGGATGGGATCGTGCTTCACCAGCCACGGGCGCCCTAGGATGATGTCCATTGATGCTGCCCAGCAGAACCAGAAATTGAATCTCTTCTTTGTGAAGTAAACCCACTTGGAGATTGACGGGTTCACATTTTCGATGGATACGGCCTGGGAATGGATATCGTTGGTTAGGGTTAGGGTTAGGGTTAGGGTTATAAATATATAAATATATTATTATACAAATTTTTAAAATATTAATAAATTAGTAATTTACCATAGCAACTTTAATGATATACAGTTTGGTATATTTAGTTTAGTTTTGGTATATTTAGTTAGTAAAAAGTTAGTAAAAACCCCTTGTATAAAGTATTTCTGGGATGACAAGATGGTGGATAAATTGTGGGATTAGTTCTAAAATTAACGAAGATTTACTGGAATAAAACACATCAATCTTGATTCATTCAAAATAAATGTTTTTTTTTTTTTTAAGTAACTAATTAAATAAATAAAATCACACCTTCATAGAGGTCTATGAACAAATATTGTGTGATTAAATGAACAGTTTTCCATAAATTAGGTATCAGCACACTAGTTTCTGATTTAGTTATTATAGTTAACATTATTATAGTTAATATAGTATATAAAAAAATCTGAATCATAAAAACAACTTCTTAAACTAAATTGTATATTAAATTAAATTAAATTAAATAAGAAATTTTCAAATCGGTGGAAAGCAACATTATTTCATTTTCATTTAGTTGTACTTGATTTATTGAAGCAAAAATGAATTAATAAATAATTATAGATAATTACAAAACCCCATACCAAACATTAACTGAAACATAAATGGAAATCTAAAATAAATAAAGAAATAAGTACTAAAACTCTCTGTTATATACCGCTCCCTTAAATGAAGTGAATGTGATCAGAGCAGACTGAAAAGCTTCTCATGTTTCCCCTAATTAGAAGTGAGACAAATGGAGTTGGTTTTACAGAAATGAACAGGGCTGCTCTGTAAATGTGTGGTTTTCAGGCTGCTCCACCTTCAAAACAACAACCTCCTCCCTCTCAACACATCCCTCCTTTCACTCCCACTCTCGTTCCCTTACTAATCAGACAAACACTTGATAAACAGATTGAACTTGATGTTGTGGCTTTAACAGCACAGTCTCTAATGAAGTTGGCGGCATCATTCTAAAGCAGCCCCAGATCATCCAACAAACGTTGAATATTCAGAGCAACAGCATTCAATAAGCAGGTAAAGGGACTTGCACAACACAAATAAGTTTGTTTGTTTGTTATTTGTATCAAGAATGTTCTTAGGCAGATATTGGCTAAACCTGACTTGAGTTCCTATAACTATGTAGTGGTATACAAGGATTTTCTAGTTGATACACTCTTTTGTACAGTCGATACAAACATTTGAGGCACTATAGAGTATGTGGGCAATCCACCCTTTACACTGTTGTTTGTTATGCTGAGCTCATGTTTACTACATGACAGCAACGTGAGCATGACCAAAGGTCATCTAGGACTCAATATACCTGCAGAAAGAACTATTTATAGCTGTACAAACACACTTGACTTAAGATAAGAGCACCATTCAGTCAAGCAAGGTCAAAAAATAGACATTTCTCCAAGCTTATAATTGATTATTTCCTCTTTGTAACAAAAACAAGGAGGGCAAAGAGATATATCAGGAACTTAATCATGAGTAATAAAACTGGTATTGGAAACAAACACAAATAACAGATCATTATTTGACAACACTATGGTTTTCTGGTTTTGCCATTTATGTTGTAATTGTTAAACTGTCAGGGGACTAAGGTCATATGATAGTAATGTTTTTTGTAAACTGAACGTCCAATATTTCATGTCAATAAAATTTATTTGTTTGATAGTTGGTATTCAGAGGTATTCTACATTTTTAGAGTTATTCTACATGTATTGTCTGTGTTAAATCTGATTTGTAGACTGTACACCCCCAAAGAGTACCCCATCATATTTTTTCACTAATTTCTTATGATGGTTGTGTGTCATGGTTGCCAGGTCTACACTATAAAATGCTGGGTTACACACAAATGATTTGTGTTGGGACACCATGAAGACATTAACTTTTACAAATTAAGTAAATTGAACAAAAAGAATTAAGTTATCCCCCCAAGAAAACTCTAGAATTGTGTGGTAATGACTAATCAAAACTAGCCCAGTAGTAGCCCAAAGGTATGACTGAGATTGAGTTCTACCCTGTAAAAATAAGTTTGTTATATTACTTTGTGTTTTTTTTCTGCACCCCAAACACCAAAAAAAAAAAAAAAAAAACATAAAATTACGGCCATTAAATTACAGACCTTTACCAAAAATAACAGACAGTAAATTACAGAAATTTACTGGAAATTTCTGTAATTTAACGTCCATTATTTTACAGTAAATGTCTGTAATTTAATACCCGTTATTTTGCTGTAAATGTCTGTAATTTAACACCTATTATTTTACGGTAAATGTCTGTAATTTAATGTTCATTATTCTACGGTAAATGTCTGTAATTTAACATCCATTATTTTGCGGTAAATGTCTGTAATTTAACGTCCATTATTTTACAGTAAATGTCTGTAATTTAACGGCCACTGTTTTACTTTTTTTTTCGGCACCCCAGCTTCTGAAAAAAAAAAATTTAAACAACAGATTTTTTTTTACAGTGTAGGGAATCTTTCACAACTGAAATTTTCTGGGGCTCCTTTCCTCATTTATTGTAATTCCTAGAACTAAATAGCAGGAGTCCGCGTTTTGAAGTAGGGTCTACCAGTAACATAATTGTACACTGATTGGAAGAATGAATGATATACGAAATAAACATGGGCACAATATTTTAAAGCGCTACAAGACATAAAATTACAGAAACCTGTATTTTCCTGTCATCAACATTGCTCTTTTCTCTGCCTTCATGAGAGCCTCAAATTGGCATAGATGAATTAGTCATCCTTTTGCTTTTTCAATCAAATAACATACATCTACTTTTCATTATAAAAATGGAAAACAGCTTTGATCACAGCATGCAACATCCTCCAGTTGTTGATTTTGATGTTGGTTTTGGCCAACTTATGTCAATTCCTAATGATGGTTTGAATGCAATCTTTACTTTTAGTTCTCAACCAGCCTGTTGGGTAACTCGTATAGCTCAATTCAAAAGGTGCAAATATGCTTACTAAATTCTGGGATTCAAAATTTGTAAAAGTAGCCCAATTCTGTAGGAACATGACATATTCAGATTTGGCTAGTGCTAAAGTCTCCAGGTTTCACACCATTTAAATGAAGTTAAGAATTTATAAACTTGGGTTAACTCAACCAAAAATCTAAATTCTCCTATTAATTAATCATCCTCATGTCTTTCCAATTCCCCTGAGACCTTCATTGATCTTCAGAACACAAAGGAGCAAAGCCCTTACACCAAGTATCTTGGGATTTTGTTCACGGGTAAGGGAAGGGTGGATTGTGAGATTGACAGGTGGATGGTGCAGTGGCAGCAGTAATGCGGTCGATGTACTGGTCCATTGTGGTAAAGAAGGAGCTGAGTCAAAGGCAAGCTCTCGATTTACCGGTCAATCTACGTTCCTACTCTCACCTATGGTCATGAGCTTTGGGTCATGACAGAAATACAAGATACAAGCGGCCGAAATGAGTTTCCTCACAGGGTGGCAGGGTGCACCCTTATAGATAGGGTGAGGAGCTCTGTTCCCCGGGAGGAGCTAGGAGTAGAGCCACTGCTCCTCCAAATCAAGAGAAGTCAGCTGAGGTGGCTCGGGTATTTGTTTCGGATGCCTCCTGGAAGCCTACCTAGGGAGGTGTTCCAGGCGTGTCCCACCAGGAGGAGGCCTTGGGAAGGCCCAGGACACGCTGGAGGGACTATGTCTCTCGGCTGGCCTGGGAACGCCTCAGGATCCCCCTGGAGGAGCTGGATGAAGTGTCTGGGGAGAGGGAAGTCTGGGGTTCTCTCCTCAGACTGCTGCCCCCACGAACTGGCCCCGGAAAAGCGGTTGAAAATGAATGAATGAATGAATGAAGGTGAGAGCTCTCTTGTCCTTCATAGTCAGAGAAGATCCCAAGACCAAGCCTAGAAAACACTGTCTAAACATTCCTTGTGACTGCAGTGGTTCAACTGTGATCATACTAAGCTCCAAGAACATTTTTGTAGGCAAAACAATCCAGTAAGTACAACTTTGTTTTGGTTCCATTATATTGGTACCATTGCTGTCTATGGAGCATGAGAGAGCACTTGGATTTAATCTAAATTATCCTAATTTGTGTTTCGAAGATGAACGAAGGTCATGAATGACATGAAGGTGAGCAATAAATAACAGAATATTCATTTTTTTGGTGAATTAATCCTTTAACTCCTTGTTTTGGTCTAGCATGACTATAAACACCAGAGAGTTAATGCTGATATACATTAACTTCCCTTTTTAACTTCCCTTTTTAATCTCGTTCCCTCACACCATAATACCAATTTCTTCCCCTCTCCCTTTGCTTTCTCCCCGCCACATCAGTAAATCCATTTTGCAAATGATTCTTTACAGCCACGGGGACGGGATTCAAGGTACTATTTTTAGCACTGACCAAGGGAGGAGAGAGAGTGAGGCGCACAGGAGAGGGCGAGCAAGCAAACAGGCAAGAGAGAAGAAGGAAGGGAGGGAGGGAGTGAGCGAGTTATACGGGGGAGAAAATCATTATTTTTTTGTGTGTGTAGCAGCAGTTGGAGGCTCTGAGCTGAGGCAGGGAGCGGAGGCAGCAGCAGCAGGGAAGAGGAGACCAGACCAGAGGAGCGGAGGAAGAACAGACTCACAGCGACGACAGGCAGCCGGAGAGAGACCCGCTCAGGTGGGACACGATAAGCACCGCTAGCTTCAATAGAAACCAGCAGAGAAAGAAGGTTGATTCTTTAGCTCTGTGCATACCCTAATTTATTTGTAGATTCGATTTGGAAGCTATTTTAGTCTTTGATTTGGAAGGATTAGAGATAGAGATTTTGGGGGGATTTGATCAAATGTCGAATGAAGAGGCAATCTGCACCAGATGTTGGTTGCAGTTTGTTGTGTAAGATAGACTTACTTTGATCTTGAAGTATATTGTGTATTTTGGTCCAGTCCTAGATTAGTGTATGAATATTTCAGGGCTTTTAAACAATTGGTTGAAAATTCGAAAGGGTGGTAATCAGTGCTGGGTTGTTTACATTAATAAAATGGGGTTCAGATCATTTGGGCAATGGGGCAGTGGGTGGTGTTGTGGGGAGGAGCATGGTGTGTGTGTTTGTGTATGTGGTCCTGTGGACCCATAACAATGTGGTTATATTTGTGTAACAATACCAGTGTTTTTTTTACATTTTGGGGATTTTTTTGGTTTCCATAAGGAAAAGGGCTCATAAATCATACACTGTAGATATTTTAAATATTTTTTTTATGAGGATTGGGTTTAGAGCTAGCGTAAGAGGATAAAATATACACTACAGTCTGTACTGTAGTGTAAAATTCCTTGTGTCCCCTTAAAACATGAAAAACCTACCGTGTATGTATGTGCGTGTGTGTGTGTGTGTGTGTGTGTGTGTGTGTGTGTGTGTGTGTGTGTGTGTGTGTGTGTGTGTGTGTGTGTGTGAGTGTGAGCGCGCACTCAAATTGCTATGAAATCTGAGCACAGCCTAGGATGTGATGGGAAGAGGCGTTGCCATGGAGACTGGGCTAGCACATATTCCGGTAACCAATCGTTCCCATTATATACATTGATTTTTGCTGTTTACTGTAGAGAACATCAATAAGGAATGATCATGCAGATAATAACAGCTTCTGAAATTATGCTGTTTAATTATGTATACAGAAATATTGTGGGTCATTAGCGTTAAAGCCAAGAAGAAAGGCATTGGACATCTGAGTCAGAGTGTGTGGGGGGAATTTGATATTCCGGTGTTGGTAACAGTTTAAAATCAGATTTAATTTGTTAACTACATTAGTCAACGTGAACTATATGATAACACTTCTGAAGCATTTATGATTATTATATAATGTTGATTACTAAATTTATTAATACATTATTGAATTAAATGTATCTAGGGGCATATTTTATTATTAAAGTACAATGTAATTTAGTATGAACACATATTCTTTTTATATATTTTTAAAATATAAGTTCTAAAAAATATATAATATTTGGTTAAATGCATGTTGGTAATGGTGACATTTAGTTGAATTTTAATTTGTGATTTTACTAGAATGGTTTTCATGACTATCATGAAATTTGTGATGATGTCTATGACTTTGTACTGCCTAACCTATGCTTCCTATAACACTGATTATAAGTCAGACTGATTTGATAAAAAAAGGTCGTTTGAAATTGACATTTTTGTGTTAATTATTTTTTATTCATGTCTACACAACTGACCACATATAATGGACCATTTTCACTAACTCTGGACCTTAAGCTCTACTTTCCTGTAGGGAATGCCTAAAACCCTGGTCAAAAATACCGTTGTCCATTTGTCTTTGAAAGTTAGCCATATCCAATAATATATTTTCCTAAAGATTGCTCTAAGTTTTTTTAAATTCAGCTTCCAAAAGTTGTGAAACTAGACCATGTCTAAAATAGTGGCTACAGTATGTTTATGAACCATCCACTGAACATGCTAAAACTGTCAGAATTATTATCCTGTGTATGAATATACAGTTGAAGTCAGAATTATTAACCCACTGTTTATTTTTTCCCAAATTTCTGTTTAACAGAGAAATATTTTTAACACATTCTAACATAATAGTTTTAATACCTCATTTCTAATAACTGATTTATTTTATCTTAGCCGTGATGACAGTAAATAATATTTGACTAGATATTTTTCAAGACACTTCTAAACAGCTTAAAGTGACATTTAAAGGCTTAACTAGGTTAATTAGGCAGGTTAGGGTAATTAGGCAAGTTATTGTATAATGATGGTTTGTTCTGTAAAAAGTAGAAAAAATAATAATAAATAAATAAATAATGGTGCTAATAATTTTGACCTTAAATTTGACTAAAAATTATAAACTGCAATTATTCTAGCCGGAATAAAACAAATAAGACTTTCTCCAGAAGAAAAAATATTATCAGAAATATTGTGAAAATTTTCTTGCTCTGTTAAACATCTTTTGGGAAATATTTAAAAAAGAAAAAAATTCAACTGTATATACTTCTATGCGATACAGAAACGAAAAAATGTGTTAAAAATAAAATAAGCTGGCCGACTGGCAATATTCCGAAGGTACACCCAGTGACCACTTTAATATCCCATGATACTGGAAAAGGATTTTTGAATGGAGTGAATTGACAACTGATGTCACAGGTCACCTGACTGTGACAGCTTGGCAGAAGTAATAAGGTCCTGTCCCAAATCATCCTCAAAACATTGTCTACACTGTCATAATGCTGTTTTGACTTTTGTGTAGAAGTCTATAGCAGATCCCTTCTCAGTAGCATTTGCCACAGGGTCTAATTCTGAACTTCATGCATAATACACATTTTCATACAATTTAGAATACTTATTTGAAGTAAGCTTCAAAACCAATAGTACTACTTACTAGGGATGGAACAATTAAAAATTTTGATTGTACGAATATAGTCTGAGGAACAATCATGGTTTCACAAAAATGGTATTTTCATTTAGTAATAGTAGAAATGTGTATATTCCATACAAAATATGGAGCTGAGCAGTCTGTTCTTGTCACGTTACTCCTGGTGCGCTCGCAACACTCTGAAGAGTTCAGATGTTTTCAACTAGGTACGCTAGGAAAGCGTGTCGCTCCCAATATGCGCACACAAGCTATGCACCTCGATTGAAAATAGCGAACTTGCGCACACAAAAGATGCAATATGTGAACGACCCTTTACGTGCGGTGTGAAAGAGGCATCAGAATCAGAATCAGAATCAGTTTTATTGCCAAGTGTGCTTCACACACACAAGGAATTTGTTTTGGCTACAGGAGCTTTCAGTGTACATAAAGTGACAAGTGACAACACAAAATAAATCTGAAAAAATAAAATAATAATAATAAAAAATGACATTAAACATTAAACAGATGCGGTTAGTGAAGAAACCTGGATGTTGAGTTGTATGTACAGATTGTTATAAATATACAGGTTATAAGGTGATCAGTTGATAGTTTCCGCCATAGTTAATCCAGTGTGTGTGCGTATTAGTCTCGGTGTACAAGCTCGGAACCTTAAACTAGGGCGTAGTTGCATAACTTTATTTATTTGCAGCAGTTTTGTTCTGTGCAGAAACGCAGTGTTGAAAAGCCTTAACAATTAATTAGTTGTGACAAATTAAAGTGCGGTTAATAGTGAAACTGGTTAATCATTGCATCCCTGCTACTTACAAGTGGAAAGGCCTCAGTGTCTAATCTCAAACTAAATACATGACAAAAGTAAGAATGCTAGTTTCAACAGCTATAAATTACATCATTCATTTTGTTTTAGATAAAATCAGCTAGCTAAGGATACTAGGCCCAATGAACAGGTTTAGAGATAAAGATCCCAGATTTGGACTAATCCTGGTCCTTTGGATAATTATGCATTCAGACATTAATGTCCAAACACGTCAAGTTCAGTATTGTTATTGTAGATTAAATATAACTCTGAAAACGTGATTTAAATATTTTCCAGTGGGCTAAATATTAATTAACAGTCATACAAACATCTTTACCGAAGCCTCTCTACTTGACGGTTGGTCTCGTGCGTCCGTCCTGTTTGTAGTTCTAATCGAATTTACATCCACCGTGCAATGTAGTGTGGGCAATATCAGCAGTTAGAGTATGGACGGTTCTACACTTAAAATTTTTACCAGAAATAGTAAACCATCTGGGGACCTTTGGCATACTCTTTTCAGTATACTACAATTTGGGACATACTAATTCTATTTTCAAATACTTTTTAGGAAGGATAGTATGCAAATTGGGACGCAGCATATGTCTTTCTTACTTAACACACCTGATTCAGATCATCAACATGTTAACAGAGATAGTGATCCTTGTGTGACCAATATAAGAGACATGCAAAATGTGCAGCGCGGTGGGGGGCACAAGGACCGGAATTGAGAACCACTGAACTAATTCAAGTCTTTTACCACAACTCCCTACACTGGGACTGCCACAAATGGGCCTATGCCACCCAGGATCTTATGTAGCCTTGCAATAGCTACCCCATACCTACAGAGCTATAAAGTTGCAAACAATTGTGTTTGATAAGGGTTGAAACTGAACTTTCTAAAGTAGAAAAGCAGACCTGATTTTCATGTGTACTAATGAGCCACTCTTTCCACTTTCGCAGTCATGCGTCCCAGGTCCAGACTGCTGGCTAAACGAGGCCTCCCCACCATCAGGGAAGGTTATGAGGAGCTGGTGCAAGACCTGAACCAGACCAACAGCCAGCACACTACCACACAGGACTACTTCCTCTCCATCTGCCATCTGGCCCGGCCCACCTTCCCTCTGCATGAGCCTGATTGTGACATCCTCTCCATCGGCCCTTTGGATCCCCCAAAGCCCTGCCTACGCCTGCACCGCCTGCGCCATCATCTGCAGCCTCCGCAGCCCCAAACCTCCACGGCCAGTGAGCAGCGAGTTGAACAAACCCATAAAGAAAATGAGACCACTAAATCTACTCCACCAGAAGCAGTTCAGGCTCAGGCTACCCAAGAGGAGGGAGTCCCAGGCCCCGCTGATCCACTAGAGTACCTCTACAGCCACAGAGGTACACCGGCGCTGTCTACTAGAAGGGGGAGCGTTCCTCCACGAAGGCCACGAAGGGACACCTTCCCGAGTTGTTCCTCAGCACCGGACATCCAGCGCAAGAGCAGCTGCCCAGAGCTTAGCCTGGCTGATACAATCACTGCATCCACGATCTTGCAGAGGTCGCCTCTCAGCAGGAAGAAACTGGATGAGGGCTCCCTGGCCGCACGCAGTGGCGTTCCCAACAAGCTCGATGGCATCCCTGCTGGTTGGAGGGGGAAGAGCAGCCGCTGCATGGACAAACAGACCATAGTGTCCCACTGGATCGCAGAGTGCCGCAGCGCATGGAAGGAAGCTCGCATTCGTGCATGCATGCTGCCAGCCATCGCCGAAAAGTAATTTACAACCTCTGTCCAGTGAGGTTTAAACATCACCGTAACGTGGATAAATGTAGAATTATGACTTTGCACTTCAGGTTTATATGCATATACATTTTTTATGTATTTTTAAATCTGTAACCCTATAGATGGTGCCGTGCCGATACCACACCATAGTGTAGAGTTACAATGAATGTCGATGATAAGACTGAGCCAGTCCAGTAACGTCCAGTCGTGAACAATAAATGCATTGATTGTTGAATGCCTTTAACATTGTTTAGTGAGATTTAAAGAATTAAAAATGTGTCATCTTAATCGCAGTTCTAATATACGGTAATGTTAATAACACAATGTAGTTTAAAGGATAAAGGGAACCACATGTATTATAGTCACTTACAGTATAAGAATTTCACTGTGCCCTCTATAATACCTGACTAGGATGTTTTTGTAAGACCCAGGTTTTAGCTAATTTGATTGCCAGGCAGATTATGTGATGCACAACAGTTATGCAATGCTTGCTTTAAATTTTATCACATATTTGATCTATAATTGCTTTAGAGTAAAATGCAAACAAAAATAAAACCCTTAACATACAAATATGTTCAGACCTTTTATGTCTAAATACTAACTTCTTTAGTAAATTGGTATTTAGGAGACTGGTAAAACAAGCAAGCTATGATCATTTACTGCCACTTTCAAAATGAGGTAATGTTAAAATATTTTAAAATTAAGCTTTTAAACAGAAATGAACTGTTTAGAGGAAATTGAATAGTCCAGTTGGATAATACATGATTAAATGCCCTGTTTAGGAATCATCTTAGCTCACTAACAGGCCATACAATGACCTGACCCACGTTATTTTGATATTCAGATTTATGGTAAATGGCCAATATAGAACTGCACTGTTATCCTATTAGACTGTTTTTACACACCCAGAATATCTTGTTTTCTTTGCATTCATTTGGTGTTTCTGTATTTTGAGATTGTCTTACTGTTAAAAGATTAATTAGTACGGTTGCATGTGAATTTGTAAATTTTTGTATTAAAATGTATTTAAATTATTGTTATGGATGTAATAATTTGAGAGAAACTGTATATTACATTATATTAAAAAAGAAAATCTGTTGTTTGTAAATTTTCAGCAACCTTGTACTTTTTTTTCCACTTTTTTAAATTAATAAAATGCCTGTGTTTCATTTATGGATAATGTGGCTTTTTCCCTGTTTCATCATCTGTAAAAAATGCAGAGTTCCACACAATTCATTCATGTTGTCCCAACACAAATTGATTAAGGTAACTTAACACTTTTAACATATTATCTGGATTGAAAATTAAGTTGTCCCAATGATCTCAAGAATTGTGTTGTTTCAGCTCATTTTAAAATAAGTAGTTTGAACGAGCAAAAGAGTCAGTTATTCATTCGTTTTCTTTTTGGCTTAGTGCCTTTATTAATCAGGGGTCGCCAAAGTGGAATGAACCGCCAACTTATCCATCATATATTTTACATTCAGCTGCAACCCATCACAGGGAAACATCCATTCACACACATACACTACAGACAATTTAGTTTATTCAATTCACCTGTGGACTTGTGGGGGAAACCAGGGCACCTGGAGAAAACCCCACATAGAAATGCCAACTGACCCAGCCGAGGCTCGAACCAGGGACCTTCTTGCTGTGAGGCAATTGTGCTACCCACTGCGCCACTGTAACGCCAATTACAGTGAGTCTTTTGAGATAATTAGTACTCTTTTATATTAGCTATAATATTGATTAGACAAAGCTTCTCAACCTGCTGACTTTTAGAACCTAATATTTATTTCTCTACATTGAAATCAATTGCACTGATCAACAGAAAGGGTATAACATTAACATAAGATTTATGGTTAGTAAAGTGATCACACATTATTATCAGATTTAATCATTTTTATATTAGATTTTATTAGTGTTTATAGTTGCTATAGTAACTTTTTATAAACTGTAAAACATGGTAGAAAGCACCAAGGCATCCTGCATTTACCCAAACCCTAAAAAGGGGCCATTAGTACTTACTGGCTGCACTTGGTTCACTGGGGTTCCCTAAAAGAGTTCATCAGTCCATGTAACTCCATAGGGTCAGTCCCTGAGCCCCTCTGACTGTCCAGATTCTCAATTCCTTTGTACAGCACAAACATACACTTATTCCAAAGAGATGCATTCTCAAACCTGTGAGAAGATAAAGACACAGTGAGGTCTTAAGTATGCAGATTACTATAACACAAATCAGAAGTGATGGTTAATGTCAATTATTATATGAACTTGAACAGTTTGTTTTCACCAGACCATGTTTATACTTTACACTGAAAAAATTATTTGATTAATTCGTCCTGACAGCATACGTTTTTAGTTCATTGTAATTTATTAATCTAAGATAATCATGTTCTAACTTAATTTTATAATGTATGGAAGCTGTTTTAAGTCATTTACATAATAGAAATTCAATGGACTCATAAGGTCAATTTGATTCAGCTTAAAAATTTAAGACAACCAGGATTTTTTTACAGTGTAGATACTTGCTATAATAACATAATTTTATTTCCCTTCAGCTTAGTTCCTTAACTCATCAGGGGTCGCCACAGCAGAATGAACCACCAACTTATCCAGCATATGTTTTATGGTTTTACACAGTGGATGCCCTTTCAGCTGCAACCCAGTATTATATATATTATATATATATATAATAACACAGAGCATAAATGTCATGCATTTAGTACATATTAATAGTATGTATTTTTTTATATTACATACATTAGCTACAATAATCAAGTTACATTCAAAAACTATTTAAGATTACCAGAGTAATTACTTTGAATTAATTAATTTAATATAAACATTAATGTAAACTTTAAGAGGCAATTAATCTCAAAGATTGGTGGTGTCCGAACTTTGAAGTCTGAAAAATTGTGCAGCCTGTTAGGTTTACCTGCAGACAATTACTTACAAAAAAGCCTTCATTTATTCATTCATTGTCTTTTCCGCTTAGTCCCTTTATTAATCAGTGCTCGCCACAGCAGAAGGAACTGCCAACTCACCCAGCCTATTTTTTATGCAGCTGATGCCCTTCCAGCTGCAACCCATCACTGGAAACACAAAAAAAAGCATTTTATTTATAAAATAAGATAAAACAATAAACTGATCGTTCATTTTTTATAATTTATTTTCATTTTGTATCTAAGTAGCAGCAGGGGGTTGTAAAGCAACCATAAAAACAACCTCAAGGAGGCACGAGGATGTGAAATTGAGTCTACAATGTAGCATATAACTGATTTAGTCAAGCAATTTGACTATTTGTAGCTCAACCTTATGATTTGTTTATCATTTAAAAGGTAGTAACATTAGGGTATTTAGGTGAATAGCTTGTTAATCCAGGTAAAGTGCAATTTACAACTTTTTTGATTGACGTCCTTGACCGCCAGAAACATCAATATCCATAGACAAATAGGAAAATATCATGTAATACTTAAAATAACAGAAAACAGTTTTTACCACGTACAGGTGAATAAATAACTAATACAGTGCGGGTGGGTTTCTATCTTTTACAGTCTATGGTTTCTATGTATGTAGGTCTTTTAATGCCCCGTGCGGCTAGTTGGCACACTGCATCAGCTGCTGCGATAACAAGCTGAAGTCTCGCGAGAATGCACAAGAACCGCAGAGCCAGCTGTGTTGGACTGTTGGCTTATTGTCAATGAAGGGGAAGTTATGGCAGAAACGAAGGTCAGCTCTTCTCAACCGTCTGTGATGTGCAAATTAGCCATTCGGTTACAAGTTGTCCCAGTACCTCCGCTGGACTTTTAGCTGCTGCAGGGGAACTGCGGGAACACTCAAGCAGGTAAAAACAATTGATTTGCGCGTTCACGAGCTCACCCCCCAAACCGGTTTCAAGTCGCCGAAACTGGATTGAACAGCTACTTCGCCTCATTTACATACAGTTCAACAAAGAGTGCTGTATTTGTAAACATACAAGCCGGTATTCAGTAAAAGTGTTCCTTTTGAATTTCCAACCTTAACCGAAATGATGTTTGATAACAACGCTAACGATGGCTGTTTTGTTTGTTGCGCAGCTAGTCTGTTAGCTTTATTGATGTACTGGGTATCAGGACTCTAAGCATTACGTAACATCACCAGGACAGCTGGTGTAATCCCAATGCCAACATGCTCTGATACCCACCAAATTACTGCTTTTAAATTGTATGATTTAGTGTTATTATACATCACGTTCAGGTGCATTTCTACTTTGTGGCATGTTATAGCTTCACAGCCGACTGGTTTATTATGCAGTCATTTATAACTTGTTTTAATGGCTCATTTGGCTCTTCTCCAGATTGCTGCCTGTGCTCGTCCTGGTGTCCCACAATGCTGAATAAACAAACCTCAGCTTGTCAGAAAGATCAACCTGTGCTTTAGCAGTGGTGCGTCAGCTGCCCTTCACTGGTAAGAGAAACATGTCATAATATTTAATTTAAGGTGTCTTAAACCACACTTTTGATATTTATTGCAATATACATATCTAGGAATTACTTTGTTTAGATATCTTGTTTCAATTAATCGGGTAAATTGTTTTAACAATCTTTGTTTAATAATTTAGCAAACCTTTATCCAGAAGACAGACTTTGTCATGGCAAATAGATGCTAAAGCTGTCAGTAGGGTCTGTCATTGGGCATAAAAGTGACCAAATAGTTCAATAGTGGACACCAGATAGAAAATAATAATTGTATTATTATTACT
Organism: Danio aesculapii; assembly: GCF_903798145.1. Lineage (NCBI taxonomy): Eukaryota > Metazoa > Chordata > Actinopteri > Cypriniformes > Danionidae > Danio > Danio aesculapii. The sequence continues at coordinate 16,526,121 of NC_079455.1, read as the reverse complement.
TTATAATGCCCCAATCTATTTTTGTGCCCCAATACAATACATGAATCTGATTTGTGCATAACAGTAATAGGTCATCATCAAGTAATAATAATACAGTGTGTATTATTATTACTGTTATTTGTTTTCAAGTGGTGTCCACTATTTAACATCCAATACCGGGTCATAATTCAATACTAATAATTCAATAGTATTTTCTTTCTTTTTTTTCTTTTTTTATAAATATAAATATTGAATTTTTTTTTTTTTTTTTTTTTTTTTTTTTTTTGCCCATAACTAGTTTGAAATGTTCTTTCAGAACTTAAAATAAACTACCCAGAGACTAAATAAAACAATAAGGTGACACGTTATTTTGATGGTCCATTTGAGTATTAGCAGACTGTCTAGTTAATATCTGTTGATACTGCTGCTAAACAGACATTTAACTGACTATTATAAACTTTGCAACTACATGTCAACTTACACTAACCCTAACCCCAACCTAACAGTCTGCTTATAATCTTATGATAATTAGTTGGCATGTAGATGCAGAGTAACTTAAATTCAACAAATGGACCATCAAAATAAAGTGACACCAACAATAAAAGTAAATATAATATAAAATACCAAATACAAAATAAAATAATAATAATGTCATAATGTAATAATAATAATGTCCATTGATTCATTGTTTAGGATATTATGATTGCTCATTGATGCAAAGACTCAGTTGAACATCAAACCAGAGGATTGCTGAACTGTGTATTTCTGTTTAATGATTAATCTGAGGCTGAATCCTGAACGGTTCTTTGGCCCTATGATCGAAAAATGCTTGGTTAATATGTTACTTGTTTCTATCTCTTGATTTGATCTGTAGATTTGATTCGGTCTGACCTGATTGGGTTTGTCCAGGCTTTCTTCATTTCTGATCTAACAGAAAAGTTTTGTTCCGTAACCATGGTGTCCAGACCTGGAGATCTTCCAGGTAAATGAGAGAAACCTGTATGTTTTACTCACTGAGCATACAGTTAACATTAGGCATGGGACGATAACCGTTTTCAAGGTATACCGCGGTTTGAAAAAGTCAAGGTTTTAAAACCGGCAAAATTTTCTGCTATAGCATTCCTACGGTATATGCAAGTCCTTTTTTTTTGACGTTTTGTTTTGAGTTTTTTTAGACAACAGAATCATCAGCAGAAAAAAAAATTGTGAAGAAATCTGTGTTTTGGAAACTAATGAAGACAGCAAAAGTCAGTGATTCATTTGATAAAAAATATATATATAGTGATAAAATAAAATATATAGTGTTCAAAGGGGAAAAAAAGTTTTTGTTTTTTACCCAGACATTTAAAAAGAATATATTTTAAAGCAATGATCACAATACCGTAAAGCTGTGAAACCGTGATATTTTTATCCAAGGTTATCATACTGTCAGAATCTTATACCGGTCCATGCCTAGTTGACATAATGTCTTGTCAAATCTACACTATTAATATCAGTAACACATTTTAGTGTTTTTAAAAAGAAATCTATTCTGCTCAGTGCTTATCATGGCTTTATTTATTTGATCATAAATACAGTAAAAATGATAAAAATGTGAATAATAGCTGTTATCATGTAGTTTTTTTTATGTATTTTATTCATAATTACTCTAGTCGTCAATGATATATGATAATTCAGATATCAGATAATAATAATAATATGCTGGTTTGCTGTTCTATTACAATTTACTTAAAAAGTTCTGAATAACCACAATTGTTGTAATTACTTTCACTCTTGAACAACGTAATGAGCAATTCCATACAAATGTCAACCTTGCCATGAAAAAAAAGTTTTCACCAAAATAGTGGAACCGTTTCTACTTTTTTGTATAAGCAAGTATTTGACAGTACTTTTAAAATACTCAAATGTCTCTGCCATTGTTTTCAAGCAATTATAATTGATTTACCAAAGTCACACAAGTGGCAATTTCACATCTGTCACATCCATAACGGAGAGGCGTCACATCCATAACAAAGCTTTTTCCATATAAATGCAAAAATGTGAAATAAAATAGTCAATCATTTTTGTTCTATAGGGAGCCAACTCTTATCTTTTTAACTGGTATTTTTTCTTTTGTATTGTGCAGTTTAATTTACAGAATTTCTACAAAGTATGATGTATACTGTAAACTCTCTGACTTTTATGGTCACTTGGAAAATATAAACAGATGTTTCACTAAAATGTTGAAATATACTTTCTCTGTGAATTTATGTTTTGATTTTTTTACTGCAAATGTCACATCCATAACACTGGAATTGCTCAAATGTGTTCTCAATGAATTAAAGTAAATCCATTTTAATGGTGCTTTTAAGTAGCGCTGTATCGGTTTGCACAAAAATAAGAAGCATCCAAACAGTTTCGTCAATGACAATAATAATATGTGTGTTTCTTGAGCAGCAGATAATCATATTAAAATGATTTCTGAAGGATCACATGACACTGACTAAGGACTGTAGTAAACATGCTGAAAATTGATCTTTAAATCACATAAATAAAAAAAATATTTTAATCTACATTAAGAAAACAGCTATTTTAAACTATAACACTATCTCAAAATGAAAATATTAAATAAAATGATAACTAGATAAAAGGATAGTAAAAATAAAAATTATAATAATGATAGCTTATTGATCTCAAACACTTGACCAGTAGAGTGCATTTGAATAGCTTAAACATATTTATATCACATCAGTGTTTTTTTGTTAAGGCATTAAATTGTGACTTTGTTCAGATGTTTCTGACTGCATTCTTTTCTTTTACCCAAGCCCTGGAAGCAGGTCCAGGTGCTTCAGAGGGTCTCCTCGGAGGGATGTCTATCCCTGCCGGGATGACTCGTCGAGCTCTCAGCTATGATGATAACCTGGAGAGGCCCATGTCTCCACCTCCATCTGACATTAATATCAGCAACCTATGGAAGCGACCTGTTATACCCGAGAGGAAGTTTGCGCGACTTGCTGAGGTGCGTGTGCAGTGCTTATTCTTTGTTAAACTAAAGGTCAAACCAACTCATTGTGCAAAGTCTGTTCATGTTTATCTGTATTTCAACCTAACGTACCTGTGTGTTATGATTTTGTTGGTCAGAGGTTCTCTCATTTTGCATGTTTTAAAAGTTTTCTTTTGTAAATAAATGTTTCATACATTTTCAGATTTTTGTCTGTTTTTTATTTTATTACTGCATACAAATGTATTATTATATTAATTATGGGTGTATAATGAAATTCATTTAGACAGTCTTTAGTTACACAATCACCTTAAATAATAGAATTTGTATAATTTATACATTAAAATGAGGTTTGAAAAAATAATCTGGCTAGGGTGTTTGATATTGTGTTAATCAAAGTCAGCTTTATTGTCAGCTTTGCCACATTTACAGACATACAGAGAAATGAAGTTGCATTACTCCCAGACCCATGGTGCATTCAGAAAACACTAAACCCCCAAATCTATCTTTTATAGTCATATTTTTAATAGGAAGCTAAACAAAATTATATTTGTGCATATACATTAGATTAGTCAGTACTGAAGCCAAATCTGGAGCTTATCTAACAAAATAACTTTCGATAATGGTCCAAAAACTAATACACCCAGATTTATGTTATAGAAAAATATTAAATACAATTTTAAAAAAAGAGGAAAAATCAAGAGAAACAAAAAAAGAAAGAGAAATTTTCTTGAAATATTGTAGGTTGTCTTTTTTTTTTTTTTTTTTTTTTGTGCAATATTTAGCTTAAATTTAATTGTATTATCTTTTAATTTCTAAATATGTCTGGCGACTAAAAATAATTTTAATAAATATATCTGTTTAATAAATCTGTTTTGTTTAAATACACCAAAATTCATTGCCTTTTTCACTGAGAAATGGATAAAAATATAAATTTTCAAAATGAGCTGTACTCAATTATGCTGAGCACTGTATATATCCCTCACTACTGTTGTAAAAATGTTAAAAGATATTACAATTGTCACAAAACAAATTTAATTCATTTTCCTTTCGGCTTAGTCCCTTTATTAATCTGGGGTCATCACAGCGGAATGACCGCCAACTTATCCAGCATATGTTTTACGCAGTGGATGCCCTTCCAGCTGCAACCCATCTCTGGGAAACATCTAAACATTCATTCACACTCATACACTATGGACAATTTAGCCTACTGACCCAGCCGAGGCTCGAACCAGCGACCTTCTTCATACACAATTCAGTTTAATTAATTTAGTGTTTTAGACAGAATTATAATGTTTCTAATAATAAATTTCCTGCGCATTTATATGTGCCACCAGAGGGCGCCATATACCAAAACTTGCTTTTTTTAGGTAAGGAGGACTAACAATTCTTTTGATGTTTTCTGTATATGTTTAGGAAGATGAATCAGAAGGAGTAAAACAAAGTGCTTCTTTTGAATCCACTAAACCAGTCCCTGTGGTAAAAGCTAAAGCATCTTCTGTCATGAACTCCCTCATCATTAGTAAGTGTGTTACCTTAACTCACATTTCTCAATGTTAACTGCTGTCTGATGGAAGAAATTTGTGATCTGTATCGGACCTGCTTTATTCCTATATAGAGCAGACCCAGGAGAGCATGCATAAGTTTGAGAAGCAGGCAGGACTGACTGATACAGGCTACACTCCACACAAAGGCCTAAATGCAGAGGAGACCCGCTACCACCGTCTGGCAGAGTCCATGCATGTAGGTAGAAGTGTTGTCAAAGGAATCAATATTTCAATACATATGTGTAACAATAGGATTCTGCAGTATCGAGACCTGCTTCTCTCTCTCTCTCTCTCTCTCTCTCTCTCTCTCTCTCTCTCTCTCTCTCTCTCTCTCTCTCTCTCTCTCTCTCTCTCTCTCTCTCTCTCTCTCGCATCATTTTACTTTATTCATTTATGCAGTTTCAGCAGCTTTTTTGATGTGAACTACAGGTTTTGTCAGTTTAAAGATCTATATTCATCCACTGTTATTGTGTTTCTTTCAGTCTCTTTTTACGCTTCAGTGGAGAGACCTAATTTATGTCAAATAAGCTCAAAATAACCATCTTTAAAACAGTCATTATGTCTGTGTAATAGTTATGTATAATAATAATAGTTATGTATGTGTAATAGTTATGTATGTATAATAGTTATGTCTACAAATGTAAATATTACATGACAAAATCTTGTGTGAATGTTAATAACCACTGTGGCTATTCTGGTAGTTATAGATTTCTGTTAGTTCCAGTTTTACACTTCACTGTTTTTGGAAATAGGCTGAGTTGGTTTTAACATTTTTAGATCCTCAGGTCTGCCAAGAGCACTTTTTGCGTAGCTTAGCATAAGTCATTGAATCGGATTAGACCATTAGCATCTCACTAAATTGTCTAAAAAGGGTATTGATCATTTTCCTATTTAAAGAGCTCCTATTAACCAATAAAAAAGGTCATATTTTGTCATATTTCTGGTATGCATGCAAGGTCAAAAACACTTTAATTGTCTTATAATATGCATTTATTTTTACCTAATTATCCCAACGACTCCCATATGATTTGTTCAGTGTTTCATTTGTTCCCAAACCTCTCCTTAGCGCAATGCTAATCTGCTGTGATTGGTCCATTGACCCAGTCTGCTCCACTAGTGCCTGAAGGGAAAGGCACGTTCACGTTTTACCAGATTCTGCACTACATATTTGGTGATGTACCGTATTTTCTAGGTCGACGTGACTAGGAACTATCATACTTTCATTCTGTCGTAATAAAAAGCTATGTTATCATACCATGTCATACCAATGCTGTTACATAGCTGGGGACCAGAGATGTATAGTAACTAAGTAGAACTACTTCACCACTGTACTAAAGTACTAAAAGGCTGTTTCTGTACTCTACTGGAGTATATATATATATATATATATATATATATATATATATATATATATATATATATATATATATATATATATATATATATTTTTTTTTTTTTTCCTACTTACACTTTTACTTCAGTACATATTTTCGATGAGTTTAATACTTTTACTCTGATAGATTTTTTTTATGTGCTGCATAGTTGCTCGTTACAATTATAAAAATGTTACAAATCATTCCAAACCCACATTATCACTGCTAGAGCAGCAGATGGCTGTGTCACAGCTTTGAATAAGCTGGCTCATCATCATTCAGGTGATCAAAGAAGATAGCGCTGCCTGCCTGCATTGAGAGCACTTTTAGTTTGTTTTCGACATGGAAAACCCTGAAATTCCAGCTTCAACTCCTTCACTTTCAACTGTTCGATGCGATGAGGAAAAAAGACCACCTGTGGCCCTATTTAGAGTCCATGTTTGCATTTGTCGTAGTGAAAGACAATTCATATAGAATGAAGTGCAAACTCTGCCTCCCAAAAAATTGTGAAATAATGGCCTTCAAAAATTTACTTTCGAATTTGAAGAACCATATCAAGGTAAAATTATTATAATACACAAAACACAGTTATTTGAGCTATCCGTAAGTGCTACCGTTAGATAAGTTAACGTTAGCTACCCGCGGTTTATAACACACTGCGATGTTCACACGCTGCGATGTTATTTATATACATATACATATATATACACACACACACACCCACACACACATATATATATATATATATATATATATATATATATATATATATATATATATATATATATATGTATGTGTATGTATATATGTATGTGTATGTGTGTGTATATGTACATATGTTCTGCTTAATCATGTGCCCCAAAAAAGATATTTAAAATAAACAAAACAATATGATGTCTTGACTGCTTTTTTAAAATAACTACAAAACACAATACTTTTACTTTCAGTATTTATGTAATAAATGGCTATTTATGTAATAAATGGCTCTCTCTCACCCAATAGACTATCCACCATTGTTACAGACTCTCTTCCTCCATCTTGCAAACTCGCTGCACTTGATACGAACAGTGCCACTGATACACTTTGCCCCACTCTAGCATCATGTCTAGACAGACTATGTCCTCTTACATCCAAGCCAGCCCGTGCCAGTCCTCCTGCACCCTGGCTCTCTGATGTTCTACGTGAGCATCGCTCTAAACTTCGGGCTGCAGAGAGAATGTGGCGCAAACTAAAAATCCTGAACAGCTCATAACATACCAAACTCTTCTGTCCTCTTTCTCGGCTGAGGTTACTTCTGCAAAGCAGACGTACTTTCGTCAGAAAGTCAACAGTGCCACCAGTCCTCGCTTGCTTTTTAAAACATTTTCCTCCCTCCTCTGTCCTCCTCCTCCACCCGCATCCTCCACACTCACTACTGATGACTTTGCTACATTCTTTTGCACCAAAACTGCAAAAATCAGTGCTCAGTTTGCGGCGCCTACAACAAACACGCAAGATACACAACCAACACCACACACACTCACCTCTTTTTCCCAGCTCTCTGAGTCTGTGGTGTCCAATCTCGTGCTATCTAGCCATGCAACCACCTGTCCGCTTGATCCCATTCCCTCTCATCTCTTGCAAGCCATTTCTCCTGCAGTCATACCAACACTGACTCACATAATTAACACATCTCTTGACTCTGGTTTATTCCCTACTTCATTTAAGCAGGCTAGGGTAACCCCACTGCTAAAGAAACCCAACCTGGATCAAACGCTACTTGAAAACTACCGACCGGTACCCCTGCTTCCATTCATGGCCAAGATTTTGGAGAAAGTAGTGTTCAATCAAGTCCTGGACTTTCTTACTCAAAACAACCTCATGGACAACAAGCAATCCGGCTTTAAGAAAGGCCACTCAACTGAGACTGCCCTGCTCTCAGTTGTGGAGGATCTCAGACTGGCTAAAGCAGACTCTAAATCATCTGTCCTGATCTTGCTGGATTTATCAGCTGCTTTTGACACTGTAAACCACCAGATCTTGCTATCTACGCTTGAGTCACTGGGCGTTGCAGGCGCTGTTATTCAATGGTTCAGATCTTACCTCTCTGACAGGTCATTCAGGGTGTCTTGGAGGGGAGAGGTGTCCAACCTACAGCATCTAAACACTGGGGTACCTCAGGGCTCTGTTCTTGGGCCACTTCTCTTCTCCATCTACACGATATCCTTAGGACCAGTCATCCAGAAACATGGATTTTCCTACCACTGCTATGCTGATGATACCCAGCTATACCTCTCTTTTCACCCTGATGATTACTCGGTTCCAGCTCGCATCTCAGCCTGCCTGTCAGACATTTCACACTGGATGAAAGATCATCATCTTCAACTTAACTTCGCGAAAACGGAAATGCTTGAAGTTTCTGCCAACCCGACTCTACACCATAACTTTTCAATCCAGATGGATGGGGCAACCATTACTGCATTCAAAATTGTAAAAAGCCTTGGAGTAACGATTGATGACCAACTAAACTTCTCTGACCACATTTCTAGAACTGCTCGATCTTACAGATTCGCACTCTATAACATCAGAAAGGTCCGACCCTTCCTATCTGAACATACAGCTCAAATCATTGTTCAAGCTCTTGTTCTCTCCAAACTGGATTATTGCAACTCTCTACTAGCCGGGCTTCCAGCTAATTCTATCAAACCTCTTCAGCTGCTTCAGAACGCAGCAGCACGAGTGGTCTTTGATGAACCCAAAAGAGCACATGTCACTCCGCTACTCACCCGTTTGCACTGGCTGCCAGTTGCTGCTCGCATCAAATTCAAAGCTCTGATGTTTGCTTACAAAGCGACCTCTGGCTTTGCTCCTTCTTATCTGCTCTCACTTCTGCAGATTTATGTGCCCTCCAGAAACTTGCGTTCTGTGAATGAACGTCTCGTGGTTCCATGCCCAAGAGGGAAGAAATCACTTTCCCGAACTCTCGCATTCAATCTGCCCAGTTGGTGGAATGAACTCCCTAACTACATCAGAACAGCAGAGTCTCTCTCTCTCTCTCTCTCTCTCACTCACTCACTCACTCACTCACTCACTCACTCACTCACTCACACACACACACACACACACACACACACACACACACACACACACACACACACACACACACACACACACACACACACACACACACACAAAAAAATTCTAATGCTTTGCTTCTTAGACTTTACACTCCTGAAACGTCTATAGCACTTGTTCGCTGCTCTTATAGTTGTGTAAATTGCTTCCTTGTCCTCATTTGTAAGTCGCTTTGGATAAAAGCGTCTGCTAAATGTATGTAAATATTAGAATAAACTTGCAATACTTAAGTACAAAAAATGTTGACTACTTTAGTACTGCCATTTAAGTATGGTGCCTAAAGAGCACTTCAACTTTTACTCAAGTCACTTTTTTGATAGAGCACTTGTACTTCTACCTAAGTCTGGGTCTCAGCATGAGAGTATGGTTCCACACTAATAGGTAGGAATTCAGGAGGCTCTTTCAGCAAGCTTTTAAAAACCATAAATTGTGTTTTGGATGTTGTAGAAGCTTCAAATGCAAAGCACGGATGCCAAAGAAGAGAAACAGCCATCATCTAATCAGTCTACGCCTGCTGGGACTCCTCAATCCTCACCCAAGCAGAAGCGCAGGTACTGAAACAGTCAATGGCTTCACACACTTTGTTTTGCATTAATCATGTTGATGGCTGAAAAACAGTATGGTGTGTGTGTGTGTGTGTGTGTGTGTGTGTGTGTGTGTGTGTGTGGCAGGGGTTGGTTCAGCAGTCAAGGCTCCACCGCTTCTCTCACTGGCTCTGAAATGAGCACCAGCTCCAGTGGAGATCTGGCTTCAGCTGAGGGACCTATAGAGCGCTGGGGGGTTTTTGGACCTCGGCCTCAAGTCAGCAAGTCCACTACTGACCCAGGTACAGATCCAGACACATCAGGTAAAGCACATGATGCAGTTTACACTTTGAAAACTACTTCTGCATATCTCTTTTAATCTCAAAATGATCCTTTTTGTGCAAGTAATTAATTTTGACTGTCAATGAAACAGTCAGTCGTAAGAACAATCAGCATGATTGCTCAGTTATGAATGCTATCATTTCTGCTTCACATGGGATATAATAATAGTAGATTGTGGTATTTTGCTTTTTGTCATAATTAAATGTATTGTTTACAACCTTGTTGATTTATTTCCAATCTACTCATAATTTAATTGATGTACTAAAAAATCCAGTGTTTCCTGTGGTGACATTTGACAAACCTCATCAGACAGCTTATTACTATGAATAAACGCAAGTAATAAGTTATTAAACCATTAGATTGAAATTAAGTTATTTAGAGTGAGTAAAGCCTGAAGTTTACTACTTTTTTTTGTAGTTTATTTGCTCACATGCATGAGAACTGGTACTCCAGACATATGCATTTATAAAGATTCATACTTGTGCTTTTCCCTTTCCAATAGCTAAAAGCAGCAATAATGTATTTTTACTCATTTACGGTATGCGTGCTCATGTCATGCACATGCACTAGGGCTGTGCGGTTAATCAAAAAGAATTAAGAACCTATAATCGATCTAACTTTTGTGTCAATTTTTTTTTTTTAATTTTCGATTACTTGCTGCGTGTGGAGTCATGGAGTCTTCGTTTTAGGCAATGTGCATTTTAATTTCAGTTGTTCAATGTTGATGTTCACCCTTCTATAAAAAATATCTCACTTGTAATGCTGTCCAAAAATTTTCAGTGAATAAAATAAATAAATAAAATAATTGTTTATTGATCGTTATCGAGTTGAAATGTTCAATTTATTGAGATTTTGATTTTAGGCCAAATCACGCAGCCACATATCCACATTTCTTCAGGTCTTGTTTCATCTTGATTGTTTCTTCTGATTGTGACAGTTTTTAAAAAAAAAAAAAATTTTTATGAAGGAGAAAAATAAAATCAAAGTTAGATTTTATTAACATCATTTTATGTAGATAATTATTTAAAATGTATATAATGAGTACACAGAACAGGCAATGGGTAGAAGTTTGTTAAGGGGGTCACACACCAGAAGCACCGCTCGGCGACGCACCATAAGTATAGCACACCATGCAATTTAAAATGCAATTTAAAATGAAAGTATTCAGATGGTGCTCTGGCGCAGCAGAAATATGAACAGTGTCCTGAGTCGTGGCTGGGCGCTGCGGACGGCCGGCATTTTGCGGCAACGGTGTGTACCCTGATAGAAACCTATGTTTATATTTCTGAAATGCGTGGCGCGATGCTGCGCGTCGCAGAGCGGCGCTTCTGGTGTGACCCCTTTAGAATTACACCGCAAAATCCTCAGTAAAATTTACTTGGTTCAGAGAGTATTTGGTAAATGTTGCAAAAGATTTAGCATCAAATCCACATATTAGAATGATTTCTAAAGTATTATGTGACACTAAAGACAACAGAAAATTCAGCTTTCCCATCATGAGATGAATGGCGTTTTTAACTACACTAAAATATAAAACACATATTTTACATTATAAAACCATATTACAACCTCACTAAGTATAAAAGCCTCCATTTCAGAATAATTACAGATCCCAAACTTTGTATCACACCATTTTATATCTTATGCTACATCATTTACACCACCAATCTTCTCTGGTTTGTCTAATGCCTTCCATCTCTCCATTAACACTGCTCAACCATTCAAATTTACTAAGAGGAACTTACTGCTGCTGTATATAAAACACAATAAAACTCTGCGGAGCATTTTTCACACATGCATTGCTTTGGATGTTTGCGGTTCATCAGACTTCGCCGTCAATGTCAACGTCAACGTCATTCCTGTGTGTTCACAGGGGGCTTTGCCCTGCAGTCCTATAAGGGCGCTCAGAAACCCACCCCAATGGAAGTAATGAAGGCCCAGGCCACCCGCTTGGCTGAAGATCCAACAAATTTCAAAGCTCCCCCCAAGATGGAGATCCCCACCATGGATGGAAAGAGACAGGTGACCCGTCCTCACAAACTCAAACACCGGGACATGAACGTCCTCACACCATCCGGATTCTGAGAGAATCCCTCTATCCATCCACCTCTGCTGTGGTCATAGTGAACCTGGAGCTGGTCTACCCTCTCTCTCTCTCTCTCTCTATTTCCCCAGTGCTTTCATCATCACTGCTTTCCACATCAGACACTCATCATTTTACTGCTGTCTCAAGTAAATGTTTGTCGTCAAAAGATGTTGTGAGTTTGAGTACTTTTGTTGGTGCCATTGTCTTTTTGGTAGCCTTTTTTCTTTGCATTCTAATTTATCCGTTTTAAAAGGGATGGTTCACCCAGAAATTAAAGCTCTGTCACTTCTGTCAACAAATAAATGGTTTTATATTTGATGAACGTACAAGGAATTTTGGATACTGTTGAATATTAGGAAGCAAATACTGCTGACGTCAGTGGCTGCCAGTTTCAAAGTATTGTTTGTTTGTTTGTTTGTGTATGTGTACGTTCAAAAGAAAAAGGCTTTAAATGAGTGTTAGACAGAACGTTTTTGGGTTGACCTATCCTTTAAAGTGTTATTTTGTTAGTATGTATGCAGGATGTGTGTGCCTTGGTGTTGTTTTATGCACTCTGGTGTAATTATTAAAGGGGAAGTTCACCCAAAAATGAATTTACCTTTCCATTTACATTTCATTTACTTTTTTTATTTTGTTTTTATTAAATGGTAGTTATTAAAATTTCATAGCAAGACAATAAAGAAAGGCAATGACTATTGGCTTGCAACATTCTTCAGAATATTTTTTTGTGTTTAACAGAAACTCAAACATGTATAAATTGTGAATAAATTAATTACTTTTTTTTTTTTGTGCACTACCCCTTTAATGCTGACTATGAAGAAAATTGTTTTAATGTGTTGGATTTTACATTCCATCACAAGAGGTTTTTCATCTGCCTACAGCCACTGCAATGTGTATATAGTCAGTGATGATGTTGTGATCTGTGTGGCATCATTAATACGCAATGGGTTCAGTGATAACTTAATTCTTTAAGTCTTTGCTGTTGTGTATTATGACGTTTGAAGCATCGTTGTGATACGGTTGTGTCGAGGATGGTGTGAAAAATAACAAGGTCACTAAATTGAAGGCTAAAAAGCGTTGGCTGAAATGTTATTTAATGTAACTGCTCTGGACAGAGAATTTCTTATATTTTTGTTACAAGTTTAAAGTCTTTTCAGTTTCCCAAAAGGTGACATGTATTTACCTTGATCTGGTTGGATCTGTTAATACATGAATAAATAAATGTAAATACATTTTTGGCTTGTGAGTTTCTTTACTGTATTTTGAACCGCTCACTTATCCAGCAGATGTTTTACACAGCGGATGTTATTCCAGCTGCAACCCAGCACTGGGAAACATCTATACACACTCATTCACAGACATACACTATGGCCAAATTAGATTTAGTTCACCTATAGTGCATCTCTTTAGACTGTGAGGGAAACCGTAGCATGAGTTTGGAGTTTGCTCCGGTTTCCCCCACAGTCCAAAGACATGCTCTATAGGTGAATTCAATAAGCTAACTTGGCCGTAGTGTATGTGTGTGAATGCGAGCGTGAATGAGTGTTTTCCAGTGTTGGGTTGCAGCTGGAAGGGCATCCGTTGCGTAAAACATCTGCTGGATAAGTTGCCGGTTCATTCCACTGTGGCGACCACTGATTAATAAAGAGACTAAGCCAAAAAGAAAACGAAAGAATGAATGAGTACCTGTTCATAGTACTGTTTTGTTTATTCGTTTAGAAGTCAATCATTAAAAAATGTATGCTAACACTGTTTATTTAAAGGTTTGAAGATGGATTTTCTTTTAGAGAAAAAAAACTTGTTTAGTTAATATTTTATAAATATTACTAAAATATTCATGTTATTTAGTTTCAGACTAGTGAAACTAATGTTTCAAAAGGTTTGTAACCCTATACTAAAAAAAATGCTGGGTTATTTCAGCCCAATTCTTGGTGTGATAGGCACACTTTTTTTTTTACCCAATTTAGGTTTAAATAACCCATTATTTCTTAGACAGTAAATTCAAACTTATTGATCAAAAGAAATGTGGTTTCCACAAAAATATTTATTTATGTAATTTTTTTTGTAACTTGTAAGACAAATTCCATTTGAAAAAAATTTATATAAAACAATAATGATATTATTTAATATTAATATTATTTCACAAAATATGTGTTATGATGAATGATTAATGACATCTAGAGCTGGCTAAAACTGTATTTTCTTATTGGGCATGGACTAAGTTGCAAAAAGACTTAAAACTAAATAAAACTGTGCCTTTCTGTGAATTTAAAGGCATAATAAAGAGAGCAGTATGTAATTGTTTTTGTTGAGAGGACTGATGAAATGTAGTTGTTATGTGCTGTTTATGTATTTCAAAATTGTTTTACTGTTCGGCTGTTTCCTTGGCTGGGTTTCTCTAGTAAAAGAGATTTTAAATCTCAATGAAACTTCTTTGCTAAATAATTAAAAAAATAATAATAATCTGCTTTTGTTTTGTTTCAGTGCAATGATTATATATATTTTTTATTCCTAAATCTTCTAAAGTTAGTTTACAGAATCAACATGAACCAGAAGCCAATGAAATAAGTTTAAATAAATTAAACCTGAAGTAAAAATTGACCAAAACTAAAATGGAAGCAAAATAAGAAGCTTGACAAACTTGACTGTACGCTAAAAAAATTATTAAATGGATTTACTACTTTTTTTAAGGTAAGTGGTTGCAAGCAATTTATTTGTGCTGACTTTAAACAAACAAAATTAAGTTAAATATTTCTAACTTTAATTTCTTTGTTTAAAATCAGCCCATATAAATTGTTTGCAACATTTTAGCAAAAAATATTTTTTTCAGTGTACACTCAAAAAAATGAGTTTTGCTGTTTGTGAAAGACCCACCCCTCACAAAGGTCCAGAAGTTGTCTCATACATGAGCTCATTTGTCCTAGTTTAACTGCTATGCCATCATAAATAGTGAAAGCAACCCATCGAAAAAGGCTTTAAGACCAAGTGGAATCCTTTGTTGGCTGCCACTTCGGTTCAGCTAATCAGTTTTGGCCAATGCAAACAATTATTTTTCATGAGTTCAACACAGCTGTGCAAGAAAACATGCAATCTTACGTAAATGAAGTCATCTTTCGCTACTGTATTGTTTTTAAATGGAGAAAATATTTTACAAGTAACTTTTATTCTAAATCTTGAACCTTGGAAACAAAAAAATGACCAATGAAAAGGTGTGAACGGCTCATTAAAATTCATTTGAATACTATTTTGGCTATTGTTGTCATCCATTAATTTTCAAATGTTATTTTTTGGTTATCATGACCATCTGACAATCTATTTCAGCAAAAACAGTGCCTAAAACGTCACAAAAATGCGGTATTTCAAGTCTCATAATTAAATAGTAGCCTAAATTAGCCTAACTGCAAAACCCCACCCCCCCCCCCCCCCCCCCCCCTTTTCTCCTGGCCTTTTCAATCAATTTTAATTTTCAAAAACACGATTAAGTAAATTAAGTCAATTTGTGTTGGGACATGAAGGAATTGTGTGGAACCCAGCATTTTTTACAGTGTAGTTGGTACTCAAAACACACTTTTTTTCTTTTGCTGGTCATTTGACATGTTCCCTTGTAATATTTGTGTCTGCCACAAGGAGACAGCAGACTCCTAAAAACTCTTTCAGTGTAGCAACTCAGATGAACCATCATAGAAATATTTAATGCAAGCTCCCACAAAAAGTAAATCCGTAACGAACATCTGACACTTGCTTCATCCTTCAGTGTTTTTCTCAGTTTCTCTGGTTCATAAACATCTCCGTTGGCAGTCTCCTCACATCCACTGCTGCCATAGTAAATAGACTTTCCTGGAAGTCCAGCCCCTCACCCCAACACACACACATACATACACACCTCCTCCTAGATCCCTTTTCCAATCCCTCTGTGACGTTGTAGTTTTACACACTGACGCATCGTAGGTCATTTCCTACGTTTGGCAGTCGCGGTGGGACGTCTGGATTTAATATAGAGACTGGCGGTCCACCCAGTTCAGAGCGTAAGGGTCTGTGTTTTATATGTGAGTCATTGTGATAAAGCCATGAGATCACAGTCTGACTGCAACATGTGGACGGCGCTTCACAGCTCATGCTGTGGGGTGTGAAAGTATGAAGCTTGATTGCAAATCTAATGTTACTCACAAAACAGCCACCATCTGTGATTCAAGCGCACTATCGTGATTATGATCATTGCACATACTCAAGATGACATCAGAAGGGCTTTTTTCAATTGGGTTTTTATTCATACCAGTGAGTGTTTAGGAAAAGTGTTGTTTATTGAAATGTACAATGTTAAGAAATGTAAAACTTTGTAATACCAATAGCTGTTATATATGGTGTTATTTTAGTCCAGTGTTTCTCAACCATGTTTCTGGAGGACCCCCAGCTCTGCACATTTTCTATGTTTGCTTAACCAAACACACCTGATTCAGATCATCAGCTCATTAGCAGGGACTGAAAGACCTGTAAAGGGTTTGACAGACAAAGGAGACATCCAAAACATCCAGTGCTGGTGGGCCTCCAGGAATGTGGTTGAGACACACTGTTCTAGACAGTGTTTGGTTTGTTCAATTTTAAGTGTTGGTTGATTTGAATATGATGTCATGTTAATTGGCTGGGTCTCTGGTTTGAGTCCTGTCTGGGCTAGGAGGCCTTTCTGTGTGGAGTTTGCATGTTCTCCCCATGCTCATGGTGGTTGCCTTTCCGGTTCCCTGGTTTCCCAGAGAAATTATACTCATTTTGGCTAAATTGGACGTATTGTATGTGTGAATGAGAATGTGTGGGTGCTTTCCAGCACTGGGGTTTAATGAGTCAGTGTACACTCAGTGCTGGGTTGTGGCTGAAAGGTCATCTGCCCACATAATACACACGCTAGAGTAATCTGTGGTTCATTCCGCTGTGGCAACTGCTAATAAAGCAGGGAATAAGCCAAAGGGAAGTGAGTGAGTTCACCCAAAATGAAAATTATGTTATTAATTGCACACCCTCTTGTTACGATCATCCCCCCGAGTGCTTATTCATCTTCGAAACACAAGTCAAGATATTTTATAAGAAATCTGAGAGACAGTTATAAATATATATAAATAGTATAAATATACATACATACATACACACACACACACACACACACACACGTATGTATGTATATACACATATATATATATATATATATATATATATATATATATATATATATATATATATAAAACACTGTCTAGAACTGTTGATACAATGCAGGATGGATCCATGCTTTTATTTTGCTGACACCATCCAATTGTCGCAGCAGAAATCGAGACTCATCAGACCAGGCGTTTTTTCAATCTTCTATTGTCCAATTTTAGTGAGCCTGTGTGATTAGTAGCCTCAGTTTCCTGTTCTTAGCTGACAGGAAAGGCACCCAGTGTAGTCTTCTGCTGCTATAGCCCATCTGTCTCAAGGTTCGACATGTTGTGCGTTCAGAAATGCTCTTCTGCAGACCTCAGTTGTAACAAGTGGTTATTTGAGTTACTGTTGCCTTTCTCGCACCAGTCTGGACATTTTCCTCTGATCTCTGACATCAACAAGGCATTTGCGCCCACAAGAGCTGCCGCTCACTGCATATATTCTCTCTTTTTTCAACCATTCTCTGTAAACCCTAGAGATGGTTGTGCGTGAAAATCCCAGTACATTAGCAGTTTCTGAATTACTCAGACCAGCCAGTCTGGCACCAACAACCATGCCAGACCATGTAAAGACACTTTACTTGCCTTTCTTCCCCATTCTGACGCTCGGTTTGAACTGCAGCAGATCATCTTGACCATGTCTACATACCTAAATGCATCGAGTTGCTGCCATGTGATTCGCTGAGTAGAAATTTGTGTTAGCCAGCAGTTGGACAGGTGTACCTAATAAAGTAGTGAGTGTAAATAACTAAAAATCATTTACAGATCGTCAGAGTGGTTTAAGTTTTTTTTTTCATGTTATCAAGTTTTCACAGAGGAGATACTGTATGTTTTCAGTTGTTGTTTGAATGCTACCAGTGATTAACCTGTCCAAATAGGATTGGGATGATTGTTCCACCAATGAGATGGAGTAATTAATGATAAATTGGCAAAAATTACTGATTACAGATTGTTTTTCAATTTAAAAGCATACAGCATGTACACAATAGGCTAATAGCATTGTGTTAAATGAATTGCATTGGTATGTAGTGGTTAAAGACACATAACATGTATTGAAAGAGTACAAGAGTAAAATATATGTGCTCACTAAGCTGCCAATAAGTTGAGATTTAATGCCTCAATGTATTTCAGGAAGGAAAAAGAAATTTCGCAAATTGTTGTTTTCATAATTTACAAGAATGACACTTCTGCTAATAAATTACAAGACTTTTTTGCACCAGGAAATATTTTTTTTTACCTTTTATACACCCTGCTAGTCTAGCAAGATTATTCAAACTGCTTTCCTTGTATCTGCCGCTTACACGAACTCACGTTTGCGTTAGTCAACCTGATTGACTTGCGGAAAAATGGGACTAATAGTAATTTCCATTAATGAGCACTTAGTATGTGCTTTAATTAGAAGTGACTTGCATTTGAAGGGCGAGGTCATAATATGTGTTAATGAGAAGATCTTGTGAAGTGAATTCCAGAGTCACATGGCAGATGCTGTTAGTGTTGAACATTTAGTTTTGATTAAACCGAATAAGAAAAGTCCAATCCAGTGCTGGCATTCAGTACCACAGCTCTCCGTTCAGCTGTTTTGCACCACAGAGGCCAAATATAATAATGATGCCAATCCTGTGAGCACTGAAGTATTAAATACATGCTGCTGCTTCAGGAAATACATGGGGGAAAAGTGGGGGGAAATACCAGAGTCACATCAAAGCTTTGCTGTAAATGAACAGTCAAAGAGGAAATCACTTTGGTTTAATGTAAATTTTGGTTTCTGTTTTTGAGCTATTAAAATGCTATAAACATTGTATTGTTGAATTTTGTGTGTATGCCTTGATATCTTAAGGTACTAATATAATATATAAATAGTTTATTTTATGTAAGTTAAATGTATTTAAATTCTTTATCAGTAATTAATTAATTTGTTTTTGTGCCAATATAATTTATTTTTATTTTTTATTCAATAGGAATTGATTAAACATGCAAACATGCAATCTAAAACGAAGCATGTAAAACTTTAATTTTCACTTAATCTTATTTATACAGTTAGTCATAATTATTAGCCCCCCTTTGATTTATTTTTATTTTTTTAATTATTTCCCAAATTATGTTTAACAGAGCAAGGAAATTTTCACAGTATGTTTGATAATATTTTCTTCTTCTAAAGAAAGTCTTATTTGATTTATTTCGACTAGAATAAAAGCAGTTTTTAATTTTTTGAAAATCATTTTAAGGTCAAAATTATTAGCCCCTTTAAGCTGTATATTTTTCGATAGTCTACAGAATAAACCATCGTTATACAATAACTTGCCTAATTACCTTAACCTGCCTAGTTAAGCTAATTAACCTAGTTAAACCTTTAAATGTCACTTTAAGCTGTATAGAAGTGTCTTGAAAAATATCTAGTCAAATATTATGTACTGTCATGGCAAAGATAAAATGAATCAGTTATTAGAAATGAGTTATTAAAACTATTATGTGTGGAAATGTGTTGGAAAAAAATCTTCTCTTTGTTAGAAATTGGGGGAAAAAATAAACGGGGCTAATAATTCTGACTTCAACTGTAAATGTTTTACCTATACCCTCATTGAACCTTTCAAAAAACTGATGAAGCTTTTTTTTTCACTATAAATAACCTCAAAACTTATATTGGTTGTTCAAACTACTTATTTAAAATGAGCTGAAACAACAGTTCTTGAGGGTTTTTTTGCGACAACTGAAAATGTTACACGTTAAGTTAATTCCTTCATGTTGTCCCAACACAGATTGTGTGGAACCCAGCATGTTTTACAGTGTATAGAATGTAAAAGTTGTAATATCACTGAAAATAATGAATATGAATAATTTATTTAAACATTACCATCAGTGTCTGTTTGTCTGAACTAAAGTCTGAATGATATGAACCACTGTGCTGTTTTACACCTCAGAGCTCTGAAGTGATGGAAAAAGCCAACTCACCCAGCCTTTAAATACACCATGGAACACATTTCAAGCATTCCTTACATTTTCCTTGTTGTTGTTTTTTAGTTAGTTTTTGTTTTTAATTATAACAACATCTCATAATGGTTTTATTAACTGATACCAGCCATTATATAAATCTTAAATCATTAATAAAACGCAAAAGTCCATGAACTGCTTATCTGTGAACATTATATAAAGTTAACGAATCAATGTTTTTATAAACCATTACGCATGTGGAGTATATTGAGTCTAACTGACCCGATGCCAGCGTATGGGAGATAATAAAGTAAGACTCTGGGATTACAAAGAGCTGATAAAACTGAGAAAGCAATTGCGACACACAGGTTTGGATCTGCACTTTGGCTCTGCTGAAACACTGCAGTATCTGCGGGTGTGTGTTGTGACTGTTAGTCGCCTGTACCACCCTTTTCGTGGTCACTGTCTGCCCACTCATGACACTGGGCAACTCTGACAGCATGAACACAATTAAAGCATTTACCGTAATTCACGACATGTATTAAAATGCTTGTTTATTTACGCTGTGATCTAATATATAACCGTTATTTAATTATGAAATAGTCTATAAAAACATCTATGAAATATTTATGTCTGAGAGAAATCATCGCTGACATCATTATGGATGATGCGGCATACAGTCTAAAGTATCCGGATAACACTAGCATTCTGCCACACCTGCCAATGACTAGTGACCTGAAAAAAAAAAAAGAAATACTGGCCGTAAATATACATTTATTTATTTTCCATGGAAGTGTGACGAGGAAACGACACATTTTGGAAATGTATTTTTAATGCTATTATTATTGTTGTTATTATTGTGTTGTTATTGCTTTTGTTATTTAATCTTTATATTGAACAAATCAAGAAATAAATAAAAAAATTGTATTATTATTTTTTTTAATCATTATTATTACTATATTGTTTTGTTGCTTTAATTTACAAATGCTTTGTATTTGTTTATTTTTATAGTATTTAATTGAAATATCATTTATAATAATAATAATAATAAAAATAATAATAATATACTGACATTATTGTTTTTTTATAATTATTTGTTTGCTTGTTGATGCTTTTGTTATTTAATCTTTAAATTAAACAAATAAAGAAATCAATTAAAATGGCATTATTTATTATTATTGTTATTATTATATTGTTTTGTTGCTTTAAATTATAGTATGTCATATCTATTTGTGTATTTATTTTATAATATTTAATTGTAATATTACTTTTTGACATTTGGCTTAATAATAATCATTTACTGACAATATTGTTTTTTATTATAATTTGTTTGTTGTTGCTTTTTCTTTTGTCAACAAATTAAGAAATCAATAAAATAATGATGTAATATAAAAACTACAGGATTTATTTAATTGTGTTGTTGTTTTTATTATTATTATTATTATTATTATTATTATATTGTTTTGTTGTTTTTGTTATTTAATCTTTATGTTGTAGTATTTAATATTATGTTTTTGTTTATTTATTTTTCATAGTATTTAATTGTGATGTTATTTGCCTTCTGACTATATAATAACTATATAACTAATAATAATAATGATAATGATGCTATACAGACAATATTGTTATTTTTTATAGTTATTTGTTTGCTTATTTGTTTGCTTTTGTTATGTAATCTTTAAATTGAACAAATCAATAAATCAATAAAAAATGTTCAATATTAACTACAGCATTTATTTAATTGTAATATTATTTCAAATTTGATTCAGTAATAATAATAATAATAATAATAATACTTATTATTATTATTTTCATTATTATCATAGTTTTGTTGCTTTTGTTGTTTAATCTTTAAATTGTGGTATTACTTATGTATATATATATATATTTATTTTTTATAGTATTTAATTTTATTATTCGACATTTGGCTTAATAATAATAATAATAGTAATAATAATAATATACTGACAATATTGTTAATTTTATTATTACTTGTTTTATGCATTTAATCTTTAGTCAACATATTAAGAAATCATAAAATAATAATGTTATATACTGACTACAGTATTTATTTAATTGTAATGTTATTATTTGACATTTTATTAAATAATAATTATATTATTATTATTATTATTATTATTATTATTATAGTAATATAATATTATACTGACATTATTATTATTATTATTATTATTATTATTATTATTATTATTATTATTACTAGTTTATTTGTTTGTTGTTGTTTTTTTTTTTTTTTGTTATTTAATCTTCAAATTGAACAAATAAAAAAAATCTTAGTACTGGTAAATTGCAACTCCAGTATTTATTATAATAATAATTATTATTATTGAACAATAAATCAATCAATAAATATCTCTATAGTACTATACTGAATTGTACATCTTTTATTGCAAAACTGAGATGCCCCGAATCACTATAAATACTGTAACATGAGCTCCTCATGTGAGAACATCCACACAGTGCTGCATATTACATTACATTTTTACATAATTTCAACACAGCATTGGTATTTGACAATCGTACTAAACCATATTAACTTCACATTCACAAGTGCTGTTTTTTTTATCACATTTAACCTCTTGATGTGTGTAGAATTGTGTGTGTGTGTGTGTGTGTGTGTGTGTCTGTGTGTGTGTAGGCCTTTATTCCACCTTCATAGCTTTCATTCTTCTTCTAAAATGTTCAGGACATAAGAATCACAGAGGCCTGGTTTCAGTTTCCCCAGAAAAACAGGGTTTGCATCATTTCTGTGCATATCTCGTTTTGTCCACAGCGACTTTGTCATCCTGGAACACAAAAGTTTTTAACCAAACAGAGCAAACAGAGAAGGAAAAGCTTGAACATCTTGATGTAGCATTAAAAATATTTTCTCTAGAATCGTGAATTGCTTTTCCCAGGTAGTTTCAGTTTACACAATAGGTTCTTATTCAGCTTCCTTGAATCGTTTTTGGTACAAAACCAAAAGTTTCACCTCAATTGTGTTAGCCTGGAGTGACTTCTGGTTTGAGGTCCATGGGAGGTGGATGTGGTGGGCTGGATCCCCAAATCTTCACAGTATCCCCCTACAGAGGGACCACACAGGGCCCATGTCTACTTCAGCTTAACATGGCACAGATGTCTATGAACGAGAAACTTCACAATGTTGAGCAGCAACTGGACCAGTGGTTAAACCTGGAGTGATTGATACTTAAAGGGGCAGTTCACAGAAAATTACACAGAAAATTCTTCCTCTTGTTAAATACAAAATATGATATTTATTATTTTGTAAGAAGAGGAAGAATTTGAATGAAGTTTTGAACAAGTAGCTAGTTTCGAGCATAATGTGAAGAGAATCTTTTTTTTTTACAGAAGAGTTTGTAAAAACATAAACAATTTCAAATGCAAATTAGGTGCGAAAAAGTCCCTTACAGGCAAGTGATTTCACTCAGCGGACATCTTTGAAACGCTCCTCGGGCATTCTGTCTGAATGTGGAAACATCAAATTCTCCAAAACTGCTTGCCAAGCTTACGAATACATTATATGTGGAATCACCAATAAAATTAAACAACAACTGTTCCATAAGTTTCATTTCTAAATGTCTGAATCAAAATCTTGATATATTTAGGTTGCCCGAGTTAATTCGCATGCACATTCGATAGGAACGAGATCACACCAACCTCATTTATCTCTGTTCCACACATTATCAGCCTCTGAATAATGCTTCATCAGATCACGCTGCTCTTTTATAGTAATCCACAACTTACTGCTGATGGTGAATCTCCTCCAGAAATGACAGCGACTCCTTGTTTACAAGTTTGTGGGTGTTTGAGTAGTTGCTGTCATGTGATGTGCGTTTGATGGGACGGACTGTATCTTGTTCATTTCATACAGATTACAAAATAAGAAAACTTTTGTTTTCAAGTGCACTTGGTTCATTTAAAAGTACAGATTTCAAGCTTTATGTGGATATATTTCTTCTGTCTGTGAAGCAAGTATTCGCTGAGATTCCAGTGCGTTTGTTGACCACTAAACTGTCATAAAAGCACACGTCGGGTCAGAGCTTTTCCCCCAGAGAAATGTCAGTCTATATCGATCGATGATTGGCTCCTGTACTAGTAGGCGGGGCTTCATTCGCCATATTGACCGTTACACTTTTCCCCATTCAATACACATCTTCTGTATTCTATAAACGGTGTCTCATTTCAGAGGCTGCATCCTTTCAAATCCTTTCGAAAAATTCGAATACTCCTTCAAATGCAACCTCAAAATTCTCCCTTCATTTCCCAGGTAATGAAGGACACAACCGGTGGATCCTTCGCAGCCTCGAACATCCCGAGATTCACTGTGCGATTATAACGGCAGGACCTTTTTTAAAAGAAAACTCTGGATTAATTGTATGAATTAGGTTTACTTTACTTGGAGATCTAAACACATGCTAAGAAACAAAAGAGTATGACATGTCTTATGACATGTTTATGTGTATCAGTATCGATCTAAGGAAATGTATTTTCAGCTTTTCTAAACCTTGTTTTGCCTTTAGATCGCTTAAAATGTTTTAAAATCACTTGGAAAAAAGTCATTACAAATTTTATTACGGCTTATTTACGGCGGCTGTTATGGTTGCTAGGTGATGAGATTTGTCCTCTGTAGGGTAGATCGTCTCATTTCAAAATGCTCGGTGCGGCCTTTGTGGACTTCAAATGATTCTCCTTTGAAGTCTGCATCCTTCGGAGGATGCAGCCTCTGAAATAAGACACAGCTATAGTCTTTGGTGCATTTCCATTAAGTTGTTAGAGCAGGGGTCCATTCTTTGTACATGGACTACTCAGTTAGCTGGATTTGGTTATTGATGATTTGACATGATCCAGGATCATTTCGTTCTTCAAAACTCATTCAAGAGTTGTTGTTATAGCAACAGTTCTGGTAGCTCAAACCTGCACGGGAGCAGGCTTATTTTAAATAAACAGGATTAGATTGGGTCTTTTCAAGCAAAGGTAATACTGAAAGTATGTACCGAATGCTAATATTTTCTTACAGTATTAGGTATATACCCCCTGAAAATTAGAAAAATAATTGTAAAAAAAAAATTATATATATTATATATATATTATATTATATATATTGATGCTTCGCAAAAGTTGCAGACACCTTTACCGATATCAAAATGCTTTTTTGATGCAAAATTAATTTAAACAGCCAGTTTTTCCTTATGCCGATTAAGAAACATATATAGGCGACTAAAATAAAGAAAATCTGCTCTAACTGTAAAATAAATAAATAGCTAAATAGCATACTCTTGACACATTAAAGTGTAAAGCTTGCAGACCACAACAAATGTGGAAAGGTATGGCATATCATATCGTACAAACCGTTTACTACGAAATTTTATGTAATTTTGCTCAGATGATGTCATTACACTGCTATGCTGTCAGCCAATTGTTGCATTGCTGATCATGATTGAGGATTGATAGATCTGTACTTCATAACACATGCAGTGATCTCAGGTCAATACATCCAGACATTTTAATCTGATTTGCGAACTTGTTTGAAGAACCAAATTACCCAGAGATCAGTTATCAAGATCTAAAAGATCCAGGATCTGCCAAATCATCTTAGATCATTTAAGGTACAAGGTATGAAGAACAGACCCCAGCTCACTGTAGTATTGGTAACCTAGTAACCAAGAGTAAACAAGGCAAACATAATGGGATTCTGGTGGGTGCAGTGTTGTCTACGTCAGAGTTTATTTGCCAAATGTGATTCCACACTCAAAAAAAAGGTTTAGTTTTTGTTCAAACTACTTATTTAAAATAGCTGAAACAACACAATTTACAACTCAATTGTTTTATGTTCAATCCACTTATGTTTGTAAAAACATTTGTGTTGGTACAACATGAAGGGATTGTGTGGAACCTAGCATTTTCTACAGTGCATATACTATTATACAAATGTTTTAGCAAATCAAATGAATTTTGTGAATCATGCAATACTTCAAAATGTGCTTTTACACAGGGTGATGACCCACCTCCATACCTGGAAAAATACTACGGAATTCAGTGGCCACATTTTTCAAAATAATGTTTGTGGATTTTGAATAACTGATGACAGATTTTTTATTTTTGGATGAATTATGTGTTTAAGTCCAAACTAGGACCCATGGGCCAAAGTTGTCCCATGGTAACCTTTGATTTGGCCCACCATCCCATCAGAATGCCTTTAACAGAAATTGTCAATTTTAGTTTAACATAACCTTCTTTTTATTTGTTTTATTGCTCAGTTACAAAAAAACTAAACAAACAGAAACTAAATGATTAAATTAAATCTATCTGTAAATGAATCAGATTTTTAAAAATGTAAATACTGTCATTCGACAAACAGAAGACAATGCAGAAAAAATGAGCAAATCAAGCCAAGAACAGATGCTCCACTAATCTCCATTCTGTTATTTGAGGATTGTTTTTGTTTTTAATATAATAAGTTCATTATAAATCAGTAAACAAATATAATGCATTAGTTAATATATAGCAATGTTCGCTAGTTATAGTTTTTTAAAAATTATTATATAAATCTCTCTCTAATGTTTGTCATCTTTTTACATATTTATTTTTGTGTTGTCATTTGTCACTTTACAGTATGTACACTCTGTAGCCAAAACAAATTCCTTGTGTGTGTAAGCACACTTGGCAATAAAAATGATTCTGAATAAGGAAACAACCCAAAGAAACTTTAACATAATACAGTTTGGTATACTCACCTTCAGCCCACCACCCTCAATCAAGTTTGGTTTTTGGCCCTTCATAAGTAAAAGTTTGGGCGCCGCTAGTTTGAGTGGATGTTCTCAGTGTCTTAAAACAGACTTTACTTCATCAACAGTTAATAAAGAATGTGTATAATAATCATAGTTTCAAATGCATTTTATCCATGCATCAAGCATAACTTTAATGTTTTTTTTGGTAATACCACACCATACAATACCTACACATGCCAACTACAATCATTTCTATTATATGCCTTTGGAATGCTCAATAATGCTCAATTCTTGTGAAGCCTGAATGAACTCTGAGTATGTAAGATGTTTCTATTAAGTTCCTTTATGAAAATATGTCATAAAAGTTTGTAATGACATCCGGAAGAGTAACTAATGATTTGTGTGTCCTTTGCTTTTAGGTATGAACTGAATGGAATGTATTATTTTTAGATAGCTAGAATGTAGTGTTATTCCTGTTGCTATATTTAAATGCTTTCACTTTTGAGTATTGGGCTTAAGTACGTATTTAGATGTAATTTCATAATTACTCATATTCAAAATAGCTATGATTAAACTTAATGTGTCAATGCCAGTAGTTCATTAATATTTACTTAAAATGTAATAACGCAACAGTTAAAAATCATACTGTAGTCTACTATAAGTGTACAACAAATCTGTTATGCATACTCATGCAAGTATACTCTCCTATAGCCTTTATTTATTTACAATAATATACAATAAGGCAACATTAGATTAACAACTTTCACCTACATTTACAGAACAGATCAAATCAATGAGATAAAAATACAAACAAGAAAAAGGTATTTCACTCCGAATAAAATCTTCGTTTATCAACAAATAAGGCTGATTTTGATTTGATATATTTATTTTTGAACAGAAATATCCTACATAAAAATTCTTTAACTAAATAAACATTTCAACATGGTCGAAAATGGAGTGGGATGAAGCACAAGTTTATTATTTTCTCACCCCATTACCACACACATCATTCGTCTATTACTTCAACTTATTTCTTCTTTTACTTATCTCTTCTTTTTACAAGAGACATATGAGCTTTGCATGAGGTGTATTTCATCCTTTTGGCATTTTTGACATATATGTTTGATTCCATTTGTACATTTACATTTTTATAACATAGACCCAAAAAATACATAGTACTGCATGCAGCCATCTTGTTTATACACTATTGCTACAGTTTTTACCCATTTTGATGTCACATTATTTATTTTTCGGTTTCCAAATAATTTTATGATCTAATACAACACCAAGAAACTTCATTGCATATACATTATCAATTTTTTAACCTATATTATATCTACTTTTTAATTTCCCAAAAAACATAACTTTTGTTTTATTATATTTAATGACAATTTGTTTACGTCAAACCACAATTTCATTGTATTAATTTCTGTTTTAATCTATTCCATAAGTTTTGGTAAATTATCCCCAGAACAAAACATACTTGTATCATCTGCAAATAAAATAAACTTAAACAACTCTGATATCTTACACACATCATTAATGTACATTATGAACAATATTGGACCTAAAACTGATCCTTGTGCTATGCCACAATTTACATTTATGTATGAAGATTTATGGTTGCCAATTTCCATGAACTGTTGCCTATTTTTTAAATAACTGCTTATCCAATCCAAGGCTACTCCTCTAATACCACACCTTTCTAATTTATTTACCAATATATTATGATTTATTGTATCAAATGCCTTATTTTAATCTATAAAAATTCCAACTACCTTCTTATTTATATCTCATTAGTAATTTCCTTAATTTCTGTTAATGCCAGAGATGTTGATCTATTTTTCCTGAAACCATATTGCTCAGCTAAAAGGTTATGCGTTTCTATAAAATTATTAAGCCTTTCAACAAAGGGTTTTTCCTAAATTTTTGATAACTGAGAAAGATGAATTGTGTCATTTATATTGGTGACCACATCATTAGAAATGCCTTTGGAATAGATTTCAATACCCTATTGTATTGCTTATGATCAGATTCAAAGTTATATTTTTCACAAAGATTTCTGTAACTCGGAACCTCACCGTCTTTGTCTAATAGATGGAAAACGACCAAATACCTCTCTCCCACCAATCTTCATAAAATAAATCATATAGCATTTATATTACATGGTGGTAACTACCATTTAGGCATGTTAATACGAGCAAATTATTTTTCTTAAGTACTAATCGATGGATTTGCTCTTTAGTGTTTGGACTTTCAGCAGTGAAATTTAAACCACACTGAACTGAACTAAACTGAACTTAAACTCTGAAAACTGGACTGGCAGTTTCAATGTACTAAAACTTCTATGTTAAGCTGCTTTGACACAATCTACATTGTAAAAGCACTATAGAGATAAACATTAATTGACTTGAACTAAACAAGCATCAGAAAGCTGCTTTAAGTTACTTTGGACTCTGCATGGTTGTTGGTGTTTTTCAGAAACTACCAGAATTAACCCACAACCATGTCTAGGGTTTACAGAGTCTGAAAAAGAGAAAACATCCAGTGAGTGTCAGTTCTGTGGATGATAATGGTCCGTATACGTTTTGGTTCAGCTGTGGGTTCC
Source organism: Danio aesculapii (assembly GCF_903798145.1). Classification (NCBI taxonomy): domain Eukaryota; kingdom Metazoa; phylum Chordata; class Actinopteri; order Cypriniformes; family Danionidae; genus Danio; species Danio aesculapii. Next base: position 16,496,705 of record NC_079455.1, on the reverse strand, counting down.
AACCCTAATAAAGTGTACAGTGGGTGTATAAATGCCTATGTTAAGCTCAACAAACCCACATCTACTGTATGTGGGTGTGGTGTCCACGTAGCACATATTGTCAACTAGGACTAGTAGCAGGATGTGTCAATAAATAAAAAAAGAATTTCTAATAGGGGTAGGGGTGTTTGAAGTATCAATAATCAGCTTGTAAAGTAGGTTTGTTTCTACAGCAGCAAGACTTCATTTGGATAAACAAATGTTCTGTGCCTGAAACCGCAGATGTCCAGCGTGTAGTCACTACAGTGAGTAGTAACAATGAAAAGTAGGTTTAAAGATATGTAACGTGATTAAAAACAGAAACTTAAGAATCAAGCGAGAGAAACCCTTCGCTCCTGTCTGTCAACCAGTGGGCGGGGTTGCAGTTTTCTTGGTAGCGTCGCCAGAGGTGGAGCAGAGGTTGGAGTAACTTATAAGTCCAGGCTGCTGTGTGTGTGTCATTTAGTCTTTGGATCATACAGCGACCCGCTCCCCTCATCTTTTCCATAAGACCCTTCAAATTACATTCAGCTTGAAAGAAAACACACTACAACGATGTGCGGTAAGTGCACCTTTATTATTATATTATTATTATTATTATTATTATTATTATTATTATTATTATTATTATTATAAGCCTGCTTAGTGTATGATAATTTTGATCGATTATATTTTGTTGTCTTTATTAGACTATTAGTCCTTGTATGTAAACGTGTGCCAGCGTCATCATGTAGGCTAGTCTAAATGTAAATATTTGACTGTTCATCATTCGAGTTGAGTATCATGAAGTGACAGATCCGGTTCGGAGCGCGACAGCTCGGGGGTGTGTCAATACCCAGTGAGCAACCAAGCTAGACGACATTTCTCATAAAAAGCAGGAGCATTGGCTTTAGGTTTGGGTGTGAAATGCATAAGTATTCATGCGGTTTAGGTAGCAGTGTAGTGGGGTTTTAAGACACGTCCAAAACGCAATCAGGATCCACTACTTTCAACCGACGACGTGGCTAATTTGTAATGTGTTTAATGAACTGTATGTTAGATTGAAATGAAGCTCTTACCTCAAAGTAATTAAATAGTCTCCTATTTGTAGTAATGAAAAGAGACTTAAATATAGAAATATAAAATATATATAATGTAAATATATTGTGTTAAATTTAAAAGTTCTAAATTGTCAACTTCGCCATGTTTACCTGAATTCTCCACGTTGCTAATATTGTATTTAATGCCTTAATGTGAATTATAGACAACATGTTTTTAATATTTTACATAGTTACATAGGGTGTGTCATACTTTGTATTGTAGACTAAAAAAGTGAGAATGAAACCTTTAATTCTGATCCACTTAGTGTTCACGTGGTCTTTTTGTTTGGCTTTTATAGCATGTATTGCGATGCCTACTTATCATCCAAAGCAATTCAATGTATATGTTTGGTTCTAAATATGTTTGTTAAACTTTTATGGAAAACATAGTGACTCTTACAAGAAAAATGAAACATTTAACTTAGTATACATTGCTTTCATATCTCAGTGACACTATAGCTGCGTTTGTCTTACTGTTGTTTCTGGATGTCATCATTCACACTTATTCAAATGAACTGCACTACCAAAGCAATCGCACCAGAGTTTGTTATAATTAGCCAAATGTGAACACATCCATACATTGATTCTATAAAATCTTTTCTTTGAGCCACTTCAAAATATCCTAGCATTTGTCTTGATGCAAATGTTTCTGCTCTTTCCAATCCTTGTTACTTTGTTTTTGGCAGGAATTTTCGCCTACCTGAATTACAGAGTGCCACGAAAGAGGAGAGATATCTTTGAAACACTCGTAAAGGGACTTCAAAGGCTGGAGTACAGGGGTTATGACTCCGCAGGTAAGACTGACACTCCTACTGCTGTAAGGGGTAATGTCAGCATGTCCCACAGGTAACAGATATGCCTCAAGACTGGAACAGTGGCCTCGTTTCTTGTAGGTTGGCAGCACAGAGGGCCTGGAGTGTCAGGTCGTCCACCGATGAAGCAAAAGCAGTCAGTCGATACTGGTGTGAAGGGGATTATTGTGCTGTTAATCTTTTTTTTATATGTACAACGACTCATTCAGTATATATTGGGGGGGGGGGGGGGGTTGTTAAAAGAGTAGAGTTTAGAATTTGTTGTTATTAGCAAAATAGGAATTGGTCATCTTAAAATAAGGGCGTCAAAAATTAATTAAAGTTTGTGAATTTTTAATTCTTTTAAAAAATTTTCCAAGTGATGCTTATGGAGCATGGGGAAGTATTTCTTGTAATATCCTTTTCTTCTTGAGAGTTTTATTTCTTTTAGTTTGGCTGGAATAAAATTAACTTTAATTTTCTTTTAGGCCTGTTTAAGGTCAACATTTTTACCTTTTTTTAACGTTTATTTGACCAATTTTGACCATTGGTTCATTTTGACCTTTTGACCCGTTTTTTAATTGGCTACAGAACAAACCACTTGTCCAATAACTTGTCTATTTAACCAAACTTACATAGTTAAACTAATTAAACTAGTTAAGCCTTTAAATGGCACTTTAAGATGAATACCAGCATCTTGCAAAAAAAAATAGTAAAATATTGACTGTCATCATGGTGAAGACAAAAGAAATTAGTTTATTAAAACTATTATGTTGAAAAATGTGTTGAAAAAATCTTCTTTCCATTAAACAGCACTTGGGAAATATTTAAAGAAGATACAGAATAGAAATGTACATATAAAAAGCATCTGATCATACTGATGTGTTTGCACAAACTACAATTCAGCAGTGTCATGAGGAAAGATGAGACCATAAAATTACACTGTTATCAGTTGTATTTTCATACACTTATATTTTTACATGCATCACAAAAATGCACTTAAAATCTAGTAAAAGGATGTTCAAATGGCTACATTTATTGTAGAAATTCCTTGATGTGCCTCAAAAAAATTCATGTGATTTTGCCTCAACAGAGGATCTGATTTGAAATAGACTATAACTAGTGTATGGAGCTCATCACACATCATCTCAGATATTATTGTAATAATCCTGCAAACACCAGAGTGAAGGTCCATCCTCAAAACCAATCCCACATGATTGTTTTCACCAAACCTTTTGTTAAGTATCTGCATCCAAATCAAGATGATAGAATTTTTTTACTGTGTGTGTGGTCAGCTTCTCTTTTGTTCAGCTTATTTACTCTCAATAAACAAAAAGCTGAAGTGATTTCCTTGTTTGGATAAACATTATTTTTTTAGTAGTATAGAAGGTCTGCATGTGACATCTCTGTCAGCTGCGTGGCTGTGGTTCCCCAAACTGAGTAGCAGAATTTGTTTACATCATAATTATCCGCGTAAAAAGAAAGTGGTTTTGTGTGAACAACTGTACCAACAGATTAAACAAGAATTACCTTATTTTACATTCTCATATAAATTCTCAACATTCTTCTTCTCATATTCTGTGTAATTGCAAAGTTTTGTCAGTCAGGCTTCATAAAACATCCATTATTATCCATAATACGATAGTCTTAAGGGGATAAATCACCCAAAAATGACAATAATAACAACTATTCTTTGAAGTTACCAGTGTTGGGGAAAGTTACTTTTGAAATTAATGCATTACAATATTGAGTTACTCCTCAAAAAATGTAAAGTTGCGTCACTTAGTTACTTTTTATGGTAAGTAATGCATTACATTACTTATGAGTTACTTTTGCCTTACTTTTTATTACCTGCCTGAGGCTTGATCTCCTTCAGAACTTACAGGGTATTTTACTTTTTTTTAAATAGTGGAGATCTGCATTTAACCGCACACTGTATAACCTACATCTTCATTTACCTTTAAAAAAAACTGATTAAAAGAAAATTAAAATAATGTTACTTGCTTTGAACTTCTTGAGGCTATACATGCCGTATATACAGATTTAAGTTGAAAGTTGAAAGCAATGTGTTTGCTACTTTTTTACTATTTGTCCTATTAGTTCAGTAAAATCACTGTCCATTGAGACTGTCCCCTTTTCTTCTATTTGTTCAAAATTATGAGAATATTTCCATCACAGAAATGTAGAGAAGGATATAAACGGAGGTCTGAGCCAGCTCCAAGTGGGTGGGACTTGAGCTCCAAGTGGACGTGCCTTCAAGCTCCATGTGGGCTGTGGGGTGTATATACGGAGTCCAATATTGTGCTTTATGAATGCCTTCTCCTAACCCAACCCTAAACCCAACCTCAAAGTAACCTGATGTGTTTTATTAACGTCTACACCTACACCTACTCCAACCCTAAACCCAACCTCACAGTTACCTGTTGTGTTTTAATAATATCTGCTCCACCTACACCACATAAACCCCACCTTCTTGTGGTGTAATCCCTCCCACTTGTAGGTCTTCGGGCTGCAGCGATACCTAAGGCTCTGCCATCTTGGTTTCTGTCTGTTCCCGCAGGGAGCTCATTCTCTGATTGAGTGTGATTCAACATGATTACACTCATTTTAATTCAACAAACTATTTTTTTAAAGCAAATTGATTCATCTAAAAATTAACTCGTTACATTTTTAAAAAAGTAACTCAAATATTATTACTTCATTTTTAATAGTAATGTGTTACTTTACTCGTTACTAAAAGTAATATTATTACGTAACCCCAGTGTTACCTCCTACACTGGAAGTTACAATATGGCACACCAAACACAATAATAAATGTACAAACACAATTTACTTATAATTGCAGATAGATAGATAGATAGATAGATAGATAGATAGATAGATAGATAGATAGATAGATAGATAGATAGATAGATAGATAGATAGATAGATAGATAGATAGATAGATAGATAGATAGATAGATAGATAGATAGATAGATAGATAGATAGATGGATGACAACTTGACACAAAAAATACATCACAACTTGTTTTTGTCTTTGTCATGTCAACTTGACATTGCTAAGACTACAAAGCTTGTCATAAATCCGTCATAAACATGATTGTCATGAAGCCATTATAAATATGTCATGAACTTTATAAAACCTTCATTTAATCACTTAACTCCAGGTGTTTTTAAATGTGATATACTGTACAATGAATACACAATCAAATAAAAAACACACTTTGCTTGTTGATTTAATTGTGCGTTACTGTCAAGTCCAACAAAATTTAATTCACGCTGTTAATTGTCAGTTTCACTGGCATTTTATTATTATTTTATTTTTACAGGTTGCCGCTATTACAACTAGCCATTTGTTGGTTTTCCACTCAGGCGGGCATGTACACCTGCAAAAATGATGTCAATCATAACTTCTGTCATCCTAGTTTTCCAGGATGTGAACACATGTGACGGAAACAGTACTTTATTCAAATATTTGCTATTGCTAATAATGTTACACTGCAGAAAACAGAAGCTCTTTTGAGATTATTGAACATCTGTGAACATTCATGGACAAACTAGTCTGAAAAGTTCTTATTTTGCTACAAGCCACATTAAAAAAAGCAATGAAAACCTTTTTTTAAACTAGAGATGAAGAGAAAACTTTATATATAATGTTGTTTTTTAATGTAAACTTCTTTTTTTTGTCAGGTATTGCAGTAGATGGCCCCGTGAAAGATGACGAAGCTTATATCTGCTTATATAAGAAAACTGGGAAGGTGAAAGCACTTAATGAAGAGATCTACAGTATGTTAAAGCTCTTCTATTGCTTAGTTTTTCTTCAAAGTGTTTTTTGTAGTCATTTGATTTCTCTCATCTTTCCGTTTGTCTAATCAGAGAATGACTCCATTGACCTCGAAGCAGAACTGGACACACACTTTGGGATTGCACACACTCGCTGGGCGACGCACGGAGAGCCCAGTCCCCTCAACAGCCACCCTCACCGATCTGACAAAAACAACGGTAAAACATGAAGACAGCATATACAATGGGTAGTTCTTGAAAGCATATACACTGGATAGTTTTTGGGTGAATTTGAACAAACCCAATTGACGGATTGTTAAACACCCCCAACCAATTACTGTTGCTAACTCGGACAAACAGAGTTGCTAACTGACTTAAAATGACAGCTTAAAACCTAGTCCCCGAATGTTTTTATAGATTTTGGCAGCAAAATGACCTCTACTCATCAAGGAGTGTTCAAGAGGGATTTAAATATACCTTGGAGTGATGTATAAAATATCTTGAGTAAATGTGGTGGATAGCAAGATTAATTTGGAAGCAATTTGTTGCACAATCTCAGATGATCACCCAGATTAAATACATTTACATTTAGCAACTTTTAGTGACGTTAGCAGAGGTAAAAGCATTGTTGCTTCAAATTAATTCTAATGTATATGTTCTTGCTGATTTTATGAATCTTTGGATTTAGGAAATGGAATAATATTATTTAGATTGCCCATCCTCTTAAGGCTGATTTATACTTTTGCATGGCACCGCATTGCAGACCTCACACAGACCTTTTGTGTGCACCTCACGAAATGGATGAAGCTTTGCTTGGCGTGTTCACCGTTGTGATATTCTTTAACATGACAGGGGGCGGTCAAAAGAAACCCACCGTAAAGTCAGACAGATAAAGAGAGAAGTAGGAGGTTTCTGGAACTACATAATATCATTAATAGTGTTCAATATTTTTAAACTAATTATTTTTAGCATTTTTTTTAATTTATTTTAATGATTATAAAGATTTTCATAACCATTCAAGATTTAAATCAAACTTTGATCACTTTCTTTTGTTCATATTTTGGAGAGGTCTACCTATTAAAGTTAAATATCAATGACAACAGAACATGGGTTGCTCTAAAAATATATATTTTTTTTTATTATGCCAAGCATAAAAGCCAAAAAATATACTGACATTTTTTATAGATTTAGCCCACTCAACAATTTACACAATTCTGTCTGGCTAGTTTGTCCTCTACTTATATCTAACATTCCTAACCATTATCACCAATAAAGCCCAGAAAAATAGGCCTTCAGTATATTGTAAATTGATAGGTTCAAATATTCTTTTCCAGTTATCAAAGAAATAATTTGTTACTTCATCTTAGTTTTGTAACTATTAAATTCTTTTAAACTCAAAATTGTAACATATACATCAGTGTAAAACCTATGAATGGTGGAAAAACATATTCCGCCATTTTAGTACAGGGTAGCAATCTTTTGAAATGAATGTGGGACCAGGGTGCAGTGGAGGAGTGGCAATCCGGAGCCAGAGATATATACACATATAAAACATATATCTATGATCGGGAGTTTTCCAAGTGGACAGTATGCAAATATTTTTTTTTATTCTGAAAACTATAATTTTACATCACTTTTAAGTTTTGGATAAGTGATCGCACAGGCATTCCTGACAAAGAGCATGTGTCTGTGTACATGGAAATGTATTATCCTCCCTCCCTGTTAAATTTGATCTAATCCATGTCCTGAAACACACCCCCTCTCCCACTTTCACTTCTCATTCTAACGGAGGGAGCGATTCGCTTGTGAATGAATCTCTGTTATGAACGACTCGTTCTCTTAGCTGACAATAATACACGTTTCTAGCACCGCAGCATCTTGTCATATTTCATGTACATTGTTTGCTTATTTTATTCAACAAAACTAGCATAAGCTTAGTATTTAGTGCAAGTTGGTGCTACTTTGCCCTATGGTCAGGGCAGTATGAGATGTACTTTCATCAATACTTAGCACAAAAGTTTGTAACTTACAAAAAAACGATACATAAAAAACGAAATCTTACCTATGAAATGCTCTGCCTTTGTGCTTTGTTTTCTTTGATTCCTTGTTACTACACCCGTACACAGCGCAAAAGTCCCAAATCTTCAGACTGGCTTTGGTCTTGACTATAGTGCGGTTGAATGACTTTTGTCATGGAAACACTGTACAAACGTGGCGGCGCTATTGGCGCTTTCTCAGAGTCCGTATGCGATTTCTAGTGTATATATCTATGATTAAAACCACCTGGGTCTCTACATTTGCCATGCCCTCTCTTTTTGGTTTTAACAAACTTATCCCTCAAGTTTTTCTAAACTTATTAACAAAACCTTTCCTCCTTTCCCACTGTTGCAATTTCTAGCCAAGAATTACTGTCCATCTGGTTATCTCTATGATCACACATAGATGGATCATAAAGATGCCTGTACAGTCGTACCTGTTTCAAACAAAATCTCTTTAAAGTGATTCATATTCAACTTAAATCAAATGCGGCACCGCACAAACTGTTCGCTCGACTCTCAAAAAAATTCTGTACGCTCCCCAGCCAAAATCATGTTACGCGCACCCAAAGCGAACCTTCGCAAACACCACAATAACATCACATTTGCTGCGCACACTCAAGCAAACTAGCGAACGCATCGAGTATAAACCAGGCTTTAGGATACCTGGAATTAAGTACATCAGGCATATTTATTACCAATTGTGTAAACTAATAAGATCTTTGAATCTTTTGATTTTTTTTTCGATGGCACTGAGATTTACAAATGATAAAAAATAGATAATTTTGAGCCTATTTAAACATTTAGTCTATTTATTTGCTTATCTAAATGCATGTAAATATATATTTATTCAGTTTTTATATCAATTTCAGTAAAATTATTGACCAATATGCAAATGTTTGTATCATTTATTTGCAAAACAGTTTGTAAAGTAATAGTTTTTTTTTTTTTACATGTTATATGAGAGACTTGCTTTGTTTACCAAACAAGTAGTTATAATTGGATTTGCATTGTAAACCTTAAAAAAAGTTAAAAAGTTATTGTTTTAAGTTTTAAGTTACTATAATCTCATTCCACATAAATCCGCAGAAGTTTTCCTCAGAAATAGCAAAAAATTCTGTCTGACCCTAAGGTAACCCAACATTAGGGTTTTGTCCTCATTTGACACAAAATTGGGTTGAAACAGCCAGACATTTCTAAGAGTGTGAAGTCATCTGGTTTATTTGTTGTCATTACTAAGCCAGCTGTGGTTGATGTCAGTTTATGAGCTCTTTATGTAGTAAAAACAGGACTAGTCAGTAGACACAGGTTTTAAAGCCATTAAGTTTGTTTGTAAATAAAACCCATAATGCTGTGATTGATTGGTGGTTCAGAAGTGAAAGTTCACTTTGAAAATAAACACCTAAGTAGGGGGTTGAAGCAAACAGCAGGAGTTCCACTCGCCACACAGGTTGTGGTGCTACTGATTCGGGTTCATCTTTTTTCTGTGATCATTAAGGAAGAAACAATACTACAGGCATTTCCAGTGAGGTTCAGAAGTCTGTAATTTGCATGATAATCAAGCATGAATTGTAAATGATCCACAAAGCATCTTGCAGTGCAGATATAAAACAGGTCTAATGGTGAGCGTTACAGTATGAGTGGTGACCTGGATATAATGTGTATTCCCGGTTATTGTGTTATGTAACCTGTGTAAATGTCTATTATGTAAGTGTATTCCAGAGTTTATTTAGAATTAAGTCACTTTTGTTGATTGATAGATTGATAGATACTAAAAGGCTGTATCTATACTCTACTGGAGTATTGTTTTTTTCTCCTACTTCCACTTTTACTTCAGTACATATTTTCGATGAGTTTAATACTTTTACTTCTATAGATTTTTTTTTTATGTTCTGCATCGTTACCCGTTACAATGATAAAAATGTTACGAATCATTCCAAACCCACATTATTAATGCCAGAGCAGGTGGCTCTGTCACAGGTTTGAATAAGCTGGTTCATCATCTTTCAGATGATCAAAGAAGACAGTGCTGCCTGCCTCCATAGAGAGCACTTTAGTTTTTTTTCGACATGGAAAACCCCGAAATTGGCGATGAGGAAAAAGACCACCCGTGGCTCTATTTAGAGTACATGTTTGCATTTGTCAGAGTAAAAGACAGTTCATATAGAATGAAGTGCATACTCTGGCACCCAAAAGATAGCGAAAAAATGACTTTCAAAAATTAACCTTCGAATTTGAAGAAACATATCAAGTAAAAATAATATAATACACAAAACACAGCAGTTTGAGCTATCTGTAAGCGCTAGATAAGTTAACTAACATTAGCTACCCGTGGTTCATAACATGCTGCGATGTTCACTTAACGTTAACTAGCTGGCTATCATAAAAGCTGTGTCACGCTGAATTGTATATATATATATATATATATACATATTATGAATCGTAAACCATGGTTCTTTTTGTTCTGCTTAATCACGTGCCCCCCAATTTTTTTTTAAATAAACAAAACAATATGTCTTTTGACTGCTTTCTTTAATAACTACATAACACAATACTTGTACTTTTACTTTCAGTTTTTGAGTAGTACATTTTAGAATAAACTACTTGCAATACTTAAGTACAAAAAATGCTGAATACTTTAGTACTTCCACTTAAGTATGGTACATAAAAAGCACTTCAACTTCTACTTAAGTCACTTTTTTGATAGCGCGCTTGTACTTTTGCTTAAGTCTGGGTTTGTAGTACTTTATACATCTCTGTTTCCAACACAACCTAAAATCAACCAAATATCATTTCATGTCGTTATTGGACATCAAAATAATATTGTCCTTAGATGTTGACTAGACATTAAATTTTGGTCACCTAACATCATAACCTAAATCTAACCTAATATTAACATCTTATGACTGCTGGGCAATAACTAAATGCACTACAGAATGTTACATTTACACACATTCACAAATTATATGTAAATGCATCAGCTTTTTACAGCGTAATACTTACTGCTTACTACTCTTGAGTACTTTTAAAAGGGCTACTTTTGACTCATATTTTAAGTAATATTTACAACAGATAGTTTTACTCTACTTGCACTACATTTTTAGGCAAGTAATGGTACTTTTACTTAAGTATGCTTTTTCAGTACTCTTTTCACCACTGATTACTTAAAGCATGGAAAAAAAATGAAGAGATAAATTTTTCAGCTTCTCAGGATTTAAAAGTTATAGTTATGTGTTTGAGTAAAGCATAATTTTGTTTTATTCTTTAAAGTATTCATAATTAAAATGTCATTTGTAGCCTTTTTTAAAAACAAGGTGTGAACAAGGTGTTTATATTAATTTTCAGTTTATGTTAATTTGAATTTGTAAGAAGTGTTATTTATTATTATTATTATATAAAGGTATAAGTATTTTTAATGTTTGTTCAAGTAAATCTTGTAAATTCGTAATATCATTAAACATGGGCGTGCTTAACCTCTTGACAAGTACTGAGCTTTCAGTGATGACAAACAATAGTACTTATATAAAGTTACTACAACTCAACAAGTTTAGTTTTTCAAGCTATATTTTACGCCGAAATCATCTGCAAACTCACTTCCATGAATGGAGGTTATAAATAGAAATGTGGGCCAGCTTACTTCTATTACATTGTACAATAGTAATTTGTAGCCTAAACTCCACTTCAGTTTAGGCGACAATTCAACACACCTCAACCTGCTGATCAAGATTTTCAGCATTATCTGGTTATGCTTGGGAACCCTCCAGGAAGATAATTGTCGTTCTTTTTATCCAAAGAGATCACTCACGCACACACACACACACACACACACACACACACACACACACACACACACACACACACACACACACACACACACATTTGGAAAATATTTGAAAAAGAATAAAAATTGAATTGTATTCAAGTCTTTTTATCAGGGGTGTCCAAATTCGGTATTTGAGTTTAGCTCCAACTTGCATCAACACACATGCCAGGACATTTCTAGTACATCTAGTAAGAGCTTGATTAGCTGTTTCAGGTGTATTTGATTAGTGTATTGGTGTATATATATATATATATATATATATATATATATATAAATATACCAGGGGTGTCCAAACTCGGCCCTGGAGGGCCGGTGTCCTGGAAAGTTCAGCTCCAACCCTAATCAAATACACCTGAAACAGCTAATCAAGCTCTTACTAGATACACATTTATATTTTTTACAGTGCATTTATTTATCCTCCTTGTTGATTTTTTCCTCCCCAGAGTTTGTTGTCATCCACAACGGCATCATCACAAATTACAAGGAGCTGAAAAAGTACCTGGTGAGCACTGTTTTTAGTTACCTCTTCATCGGAGCCCTTTCGTTTCAAACCTTTTCATTTTTATTGTGAAAAACTTAAAAAAAGATGAGTAAAATGTTCATGAAACAAAGTATTCCAACATAAACTTCAAACGGCTAGGGAAACCCTCGTAAATGAAGGTACAAGAGCTGTCACTTTTCAAAAGGTACACATTTGTACCTAAAGAGTCCATATTGGTACCTCAAAGGTATATAATTGTAACGAATTGTCACAAGGATTGGGATCTATCTTGCAGACTTTTATTAAGCTCATGGTCAAACAGGCAGTGGTCAGGGGCGGCGAACACAATGAAGCAGGATAAACAAAATCATAGTCAATCAACAGGCTAATGGTCAAGGGCTGGCAGCAAACAATCAATGTCCGAAATCTGAATAAATGGTCCAAAAGGCAGCAAACAATCACAAATGCTAGGAAGGTAAAAACAGGGTAAAAATGCTCCGAATTGTCAACCATAGGAGAAAAAGACTTTGCAATGTGTGGGTACAAACAGTCTGCTTAAATTAGATGGTGGAATGTTCTCAGCTGGACCAGTAATCAGTCCTGGTACGGGGTTGATGGGAAATGTGGTGAAGAGTGAGCGTCTCTGTGACAATAATAGTACCTAAAATTTCAAAATGTACACTTTTAAGTGCTTTTTAGTTAGTAATATGTACCTATGAGGTACCAATATGGACCCTTTAGGCACAAACCGTTTGTATAGGTGCTGTGTGCTGTGAGAGTGTACTGTACAAACTACTCAATAATGTTACTTTTACAAAACGGATTTAAGAAAATTTGACTTGATTCCATACATGAAATTTCATTGCTATAGGAAAACCAAGTAAATATTTTCCCCCAAAATGTACACATACAAATAGTCTTTGCACTTAAAACTCAGATAAGAGATAAAACTCAATGAATTCTTCCTGTATGCCACAGCAGTTGTTTTTACTAAAATCTATCAAGTAGAAATTTCTACCTACCAGGGTTACAGGTGTTTGTACCATAAAGTTAAATCCCAGAGATCATCTAATCGTGTGACATACATACATTTCATTAATGGTGCAATGTCATGTGCTTCATTAGATTATTTAATTACACAGTTTCAATTTCAATTTATTATAACTATGCATCAAATGAAACGCAAATTAAACGGCCATCTAGACATTTACACCTCTAGTGTGAAAAAAGTCAGGAAAATGGGTGAATCCAGCTTTTTAGGTGGAAGTGTTGAGTGGCGGAAAAGGGGAAAGAGGAGTTTCATTACGTGCACAACAGCTGATTTTTACACCGGCAACACAAACACAGACGCAAAGGAGATGGACAGTGACTACATTTACATGGACATCAGTAATAAAATTATTTGCCTTAATCTGAATAAGACAACAATATGATTAAGGTGTTTACATGAGTTGCTTTTTGAATGTTCCTTTCATGATCCTTTACATGTTATAGCACATAGTTCGATTAACGTCATCGCGTCACCACGCTATCCACATTTCCTCTGGAGTTTAATGTAATTTTGAGTGTTTCATTCTTAATTTGTCGGCTTTAATGCAGTTTGGCACTTTCACTTTTAATCAGGAACATTTCATGCATGCTCCCATGACAAACATGATATTGGTTGCGAGGAACTGCTGGAAGAGTGTAGTTTTAATGGAATTTGAGCAGAGAATAGCACCAAACAGCTGATGTGTGTATAGACTATCCTGTCACAAAATGCATCAGAAAACATACGCGGCAAAAATCCTACACAATGGTAAAAGTTTGATAAAGGTGTTTACATGTTTACATTTGGAGAGCAGCATTTAAAGTGGATCTTTCAGTCCATAATATTGTAATGATATTAACGTACTGTAAACTTATTAACTAAATCATTTTGACTAAGATATGTCTTTAAAAACTGAAAGAATACTGCTGATGATACTAACTAACTTTGCCATCTGAATAAACATAAACAATGAACACTGATCGCACACTTACAAAATCCATAAAAACAGGACAATCAACACCAACTGGAGCCACATTTTTCTTTAAAAGAAGACGAGTGGCAAATCCGGATTTAACTATTTCCAGGTTCGAAAAGTTCTCAGGTAAAAAGATGTTCCTTACAAAAACATTTTTGTCTCGTTTAAGCATACCACTGTAATCCACACATGTGGGCCCACACACAAGCTGTGCTCTCATTGCGGGAAAATAGAAACAAAACCTTCATTTCGGCACATTAATAAATGAACACTGACGACCCGTCTCTCTGAACAATTCTTATACTACTACTTGTTTAAATTATAGTTGGCAACACAACGTGGTGTCTCTCTAAACACTGTAACAGGTAAAAAGAGTCTTCGAAGCTATATCTTGCATATTACTAAAGTTCCATGTCATTCACAGTAGAGCGCGCTGATTGGTTCAAACCAAGTCTTTCTCATGAATTAATGAACAGATGTGCTGAACACTCTATGACCTCTTTGTACTGGCCGGTACAGATGTCAAATGTCAAATAATAGAAAGCATTTCATTGGTCAGAGGATTTGATGAGAAACTGAAGTATGAGGTCATGTAAAAAGGCAGAAGTGACAAACTGCAAGTTTTGAATGTTTTTATCTTCTAAATGAAAATTTTGTCAATGCGTCAGAGCAAACTAGCTTACAAATATCCTTAAGACTAGCATACTGATACTAACATCTAGAAAACTTTATTTTGATTTAACTGGGACTTTAAGAGTGCACAGTCGAGACATGAAAAACAAGTATCCAAACCTTCTCACGTCATAAGTTATAATAATTTCTTTGGGTGGAGACGTTAAGACGGTGTTTATTAGGTGAATACATTGAAGATAAAAATCATGGTTTATTATTCATCTTAGTGACGTTTATGTCTAGTGGTTTATTGCACAACATCTATAAGCAATGAGTAACCATTCAAAACCAATACATGTTCAGTACTCCACTACTCTCTCTCTCTTTCACTTTCAATCGTCTCTGATTTCTTCTTTCTGCCCCTTTTCCACAAAAGAAAAACATGTTTTGTTTTGCTTGACTGTAACCATGGCTTTTTGCCCCCCCAACCCATTGACAGGCTTCCAAAGGCTATGAGTTTGAGTCGGACACAGACACGGAGGTCATCCCTAAGTTGATCAAGTACCTCTATGACAACCGAGAGAACGATTATGTGTCCTTCTCCACCCTAGTGGAGCGCGTCATCCAGCAGCTGGTAAGCATCACGAGTGTGTACGTGTGGGTTTGAGAGTGTCTACGTGTGTGTGTGCGTGTGTGTGTGTCTGTGTGTGTGTGTGTGTGTGTGTGTGTGTGTGTGTGTGTGTGTGTGTGTGTGTGTGTGTGTGTGTGTGTGTGTGTTCGGGGTGAGGGGGTGGTCTTACTCACATGGCTCTGGAAACCCCTTGCTTGGATTGGGGAAGTTAAAGGCCAGTTCTTGCTCATTTTTTATCCCTCTAAAAGAAAATTTGGAGTGGTTTTCTCTTTGATTTTCAAGCGGATCTCAGTAATATATGGAGAATGGCATTAAAAGCTTAGTTCACACTGAAATGACAATTCTGTCATTTACTCAACCTGATGTTGTTAATTAAAAAAACAAAACAAATGAAGATGGATGAGATTTCTGTGACTGGTTAAGTGCAAGTCTTCTAAAGAGACTAATAACCATCTTTCATTCACATAATGACCAATGTTTAAGCATTCAGATTTTGTCAACTATTCTTACTTGACATAAGAACTTATGACACTCATTCTTATATGTGTTGCCATTCTTATATACTAGTGAGGTTAGTTTTACCATGTCAAGCCTCTGTTTTTGTTTATTGGTTAGTGTTTATTTGTGTTTATTTGTGAAAAGTCTAAAGTAACCTTATAAATAGAAGACTATTTTTGATTCACCTTGACCAAACACCACATGTACGATTTCCATAGACTTAATTCAATTGAACTAATGGTTGCTCATGTTTATAGCTTGTCTTGTCTTCTCATGTTTTGCTTTGCTTCATTTTATCATGTCTTGTCTTGTGTTTTGTCTTGTTTTGTCTTGTCTTGTTTCGTCTTGTCTTGTTTTGTTTTATTTTATTTTGTTTTGCTTTGTTTTATTTTATCATGTCTTGTCTTGTGTTTTGTCTTGTCTTGTCTCATCTTGTTTTGTTTTGCTTTGTTTTATTTTATTTTATCATGTCTTTTGTTTTTTCTTGTCTTGTCTTGCAGTGTCTTGTCTTGTCTTGTCTTGTTTTTTTTGTTTAGTTTTGTTTCGCTTTTTCATTATATCATGTCTTTTGTTTTGTCTTGTCTTGTTTTGATATTTGTCTTGCTTTGCTTTGCTTTGCCTTGTTTTGCATAGCTTTTATTTGTTTTGTAGTGTGTTGCTTTGTTTTGTTTTGCTTTGCTTTGCTTTTTGTTTTGTCACTTCAGACAAACTTTATGCATTGGTTTGCATAAAAAGACTCAGACTAGTTTGTTGATTATAAATATCCAATATTTTCCTTCTGTCGATTACTGTGCGTTTGACACAGTGGCTCAGTGGTTAGCACTGTCGCCTCACAGCAAGAAGGTCGCTGGTTTAAGTCCCAGCTGGGCCAGTTGGCGTTTCTGTGTGAGTTTGCATGTACACCCCGTGTTGACGTGGGTTTCCTGCGGGTGCTCCAGTTTCCCCACAGTCCAAAGACATGCGCTATAGGTGAACTGAATAAAATAAATTAACCGTAGTGTATGAGTGTGTGTGTGTGTGTGTGAATGAGTGTGTATGCATGTTTCCCAGTATTGGGTTGCAGCTGGAACTGCATTCGCTGTGTAAAACATATGCTGGAACAGTTGGCGGTCATTCGGCTGTGACAACCCCTGATGAATAAAGGGACTAAGCCAAAGGAAAATGAATGAATGAATGCTGTGCTAGCTCCATCAGGCAAAATCGGGGTGAGAATTTGCGAAATTGTAGAAAAGTTCAACTCTCCCAATAATATTTAGGCCATAATTGTGTTTTTTCAAAGTCCAAATACAACCCTCTAACAAGCCAATATTTAATTACAGTTAAAGTTTGATTTTCACTGGCAGTCATATGGAATATGATGGCAGGCCGGATGGCTCTTGTTGACTGAGGATGCATTTAAACTAACCTGTCTTTGTTTTAGAATGAAAGTCCTCCTCATCCATACTGCAATGCCTACATGCACACTTTACAGTCTAAAATGCATGATACGTGACCATTCACATTCACTGGGCTCTCAGATTTTGGCGCAATCTGCGTCCTGTTGTGTAAAAAAAAAATCTGCGAACAATATGCAATAGTCCAGAAGACCAATCAGTGAGCGATTGTGCATATCTACACCTCTGTTTTCAAAAGTTTGCACTTCAGTCCGTCTATGATGGAATAGGGGCTTTAGCATTTTCAAAACCATTTTCGCAGATCGAAATGACCTTGAATGATCTTGTTTTATGTGTGTTTCTGTCACCTTTGGACTACTCTGAAGGCCATAAAATCCTCTGCTGGGAAGTTCAGCTCAATCCAAACATGGTTCAGTGGCATTGTATGAGTAAGGGAAGTGCCCTTTGAGATATTCTTGACAGGAATCTAGATTTTATCATTGGTTTATAAAACACCCTGCTTTGCTATCAGCATAATAGCCGTGTGATAGTCCCCTTTTTGACCGTCTCTATATAGGACTCTGCCTGTTTTATGGTTTTCTTTTTTAATTGATGCACTAAATTTTGATTGCTTTCTATCTAAACTACCTTAGCAGCCAATTTAGCAATGGAAGGCTAAGAGATAAAGGGACGATAAGGTTTAAGGTGTGCAGTTGTGTCTTATTGGTCGGCTGCAGGTTTCTAAGCAACCTCCAATGCTAAAGGACATTACCTGACCTGCTTTTGAGAGAAACGAGAAGAGAGGAAGAGTAATTGAAACAGGCCTGGGGTGCTTTGTGCAGTTAACTGTGCTAAGACAAAGACTTAACAATAAAGGTTCCTGCTACAATAATAAAAATTTAAGTCAAACCTTTTTAGTTACACTACATTTTTTAAAATAGAAACCAGAAGCAAATGGGAATAACGCACAAAGCTGAGAAGTAAAGGAAATTCATGAAACCTTTCATTTCACATGTAAATTAATATCAAGAAATGCTGTAAAATGCTGTACGGTGTATAAATATACAGTTGAAGACACAATTAGTATTTTTCGAATGATTTTTAACAGAGTAATGCAATTTTTCCACAGTATTTGATGTTATAGTTTTCGTCCGGTGAACGTCTTTAAGTCTTTATTTACTTTAAGTTTGGCTTGAACAAAAAAAGTCAATATTTGTTATAGGTCAATATTGTTTATTTCGAATTAAGTGGCATATAATACTGTAAAAACATAATAAATGTAAAAACTTACTTTACATTTTTTTTCTGAACTTAAACATTTCCATTATAGTGTAATTATTTTATAAGCAAGTAATGTAGATCAGTGTGATTTAGGTAAAGGCTGCACGTTAGTAGGCACGTAGGCATAAGAAATCTCCAAAGCTAGCCGTGTGTCAAAGTACCTGTGTTATAGAAGGCATGTGTAGACAGCAGTGTGTATGTGTGTGTTCCTCTGGGCAGCGAGTCAACAGAGGCAAATATGAGTTACTCAGCACAGAAAGGGCCCCTATTTCCCTCAGATCAGCTCTCACTGTGGGGCTCTGTTCCTCTCAGCCCCCTCCACCTCTCTGAGCCTTTACTCCAGGTCTGATCCTGAGATGAGACAGGCCAGAAAAACCCAAAACCTAACACTGTAAAAACAAACAAACAAAAAAAATAATAAATTGATTGAAAAAAAAAAAAAACAGTAAAATGCTACTGTATAAATTACTTAAATGTTTTAACCAAAACGATCTCACAGCAATTCGTAATTTTTTGATTTAGTGGCTAATGTGTATGAATTTGTACAATTTAATACAACTTGATTATCCCCCAATGGCGGTTGGGTTTAGGGGTGGGGTTGAGTGCCTTGCCTCCTTTTTAAAATTGTACATTTTCGCACGACCACTAAACTGACAAAACGTAAAAATAGTTACATTTCCTTGTGAGATCAGACTGGGTTTAACAGTAAGTTTTACTACTAAATATGATGAATATTCATAAATTGACATTCACACTTTTTGGTCTCTATTTTATCAAAGTCTAAAGAGCATGGCGCAAAAGCATTAAGGGCGTGTTCGAATCCACTTTTGCTATTTTAAGGATGGAAAAATACGCTCTGTGCCCTAGCGCATGGTCTAACAGGGTTGTGCTTATTCTCTTAATGAGTTATGGGTGTTTTTTGAGCATAACGTGCATTAAACCAATCATCGTCTCATCTCACATTCCCTTTAAGAGTCACTTGCGTCTTGTTCATTTGCTATTTACATGGTGGACTTTGTAAGTGAAAATACTTAACACTTCACTAATGAGAAAACAGTTAAACAGATAAATGCAGGATAAAGAATGAGCCGTCTCCATTTGGCCACTTTACCTTCTCTTTACTTTTACTCTTTACTTTCGTGGATAAGAAAATGGTGTTGTACGCACTCCACTGAAGACATCCATTAGCCTACATTTTAGTTTGTTAGCCAATTTACTTTAAGCGCAAAGATTTGTTTCAAAATTATTTCTAAATTCAGTTCTAATTTCCAGCAAACGAATAAATCAACAATAATAACAAAGTGTGGTCAAACAACAGATATATCTAAACACACATCCTATTTTTAGGCTCCAAATGGTGATGCAAACATCTCCAAAACCCGACAGGTGGACAAATCTAAACTTGTTTTTATTAAAACAGATATAAATATGCATATAATAAATAATACTGCTAATAATAATAACATTATACAAATGAAAATTGTCATGAATGAACTGGAAAAAGCCCCAAGAGAGTCATAGAGGTATTTTTATATTTTTGTAGAAAAGAATAATTTTTGTAACATTTTATGCGTTTTAGACCCACATAGGTGCACAACTAATGCTCTCTACGCTGGACTTTAGACCAGGTTTTAGTTGGTCAACGGTGCGGTCTATTTCAGTTCTTCTAAATAGCAACGTGCCAACAATGCGCCTTAACACACGTTCCTTTTTAGACCGGCACACCCATGAGTCCACAAAGTGGTGCAAATGGATTCGCTGTTTAAACAACGTGGCACAAAACATGAAAATTAGGGTTGTGCTGGTCTGAAAATAGCAACAAATCGTGCCAAACATGTCTTGCGTCTTATTACACCAGGTGTATGATAGGGCCCTTTATGTTTGTTTGTTTTTTTGGTTGTTATTGTTTTTTCTTTTTTTTTGTTGACATTACTGTGTGTTTCTATTTTTGTCTCAACAGTTATATATTTTAGAGTTTTATGTTACTGTACTAATGATGTTGTTGAATGAATGTTAATTGCATTACTATATTCATGATGTGTGTTTAGCATGTTTTTTAGCTTGTGGATACTTTGTTTTGTGTTACCAATGTGAGATTCTCATTACCACCTGCTTTTGATGATGTAGTCTTGTCTGTATTGCAAAGATACAATTCATGAACTATGAAAGATATTAGAAATGTTATTATTTTGCAGGCAAGCTCAGCTGTCAGTTTTTTTTCAGCTTAATGTTTACTGATTTCTGTAAAGTGTATCTTTGCCTGTTCAACAGATAAGTGATATTTCCATTTAAGGTTAAAGTCGAAATACTCACAAAATTCTTTTTTAAATTTTTACTTTTTAACTGAGAGATTTTTCCAATAGTTTTATTAACTAATTTTTTTTGTCTTTGCCATGATGATAGTTCATAACATTTATGAGTTATTTTGCAAGAAACTAATATTCTGCTTAAAGTGCAATTATTTAAAGCCTTAACTATGTTAAGTAGGTTAACTAGGCAAGTTCGGTTAATTGGACAACAGTGATTTGTTCTGTAATAATATGGACCCTAAAAAATATGCAACAATTTTTTAAAACTGCTTTTATTCCAGCCAAACTAAGAAATAAGACTTTTTTAATGTATATTAGAGCTGCACAATATATCGTTTCAGGATCGCAATAGTCCTATCGAGAATACAGCAATGTTGAATCTAGATTATAATTTACCATTTTGCAAGTGTTTTTTGAAGCCTGTGACTGTGTGAGGCTTTTAAAAACATTCAGGCATAAGAATAATTACCGTTTGTAACTTAGAAAAATTAATAACGATTAATTTGATTGAATTGTTTGTTGAACAAAGACTATGCCGTATTATTTTACATTTGAGTATTCAATTATTGTATACCTGACTACATTTCGACTCAACAATAAAACACTGTTTATTTAATAAGCATAGTTTTCTTCATTGAATGGGCTAAATGCACAGCTAATGTTTTTTAGCCAACGTAAGGTTAGTGTGACTATTTTAAAGTTTATAAGGTTCCTTTTACAGCATCGACATCGTAATGTTATTGAAATACAATTAGTTAAATAAACTTAAGCATTATTTAGCATATACCTCATTTCTCTCTGCTTTTAAATTGTTTATTAGATTTTTACACTCCCCTACAGAATCATCCCAATCCATCTTCTTTCTAAACAGTTACTTAAGTCATCTAGTAAAATTGTATTTATATCACAATATATATACAATGCAATATAAATCACAGAATAAAAAAAATGCAATGCTAAATTGCCCTAGTGTGTATTACCCTTATAAATTGCCCTAATGTCTATTGCCCTAATAAATTGCCCTAATGTGTATTATGTCTTTTTTATGTGTGTGTCTTGAGCGCATGTATGATATTCTGTCAGATATATTTATTTTTATACTTAATTATTTAAGTAATTTTAGCACCTAATTTTCTTTGAACTGACTGGAGAGTGCTTTTTAAATTACGTTGTACTTGTGACAATGATAATAAATATCTCTTCTGTTCTGTTTTTTCAGAGATAGTATTATGGGAAATACTGTAAAAAAACATCTCTGTTTAATGTCATAACATCATTTGTGAAGTATTTGAAAAATGATTAAAATTTCAAAGAAGGGCTAATAATTTTGCCTTCAACTCTATATCTCTATCATAGCGTTTCATAGCTTAACATTTGTCTCATTCACTCTCTTTCTTCCCTCAGGAAGGAGCATTTGCTCTGGTTTTCAAAAGCATTCATTTCCCAGGAGAGGCTGTTGCCACCAGGTCAGTAAAAGCTCATTTTATTTTTCCATTTTTGTAACACACTCAGGTTTCCTCGTTCCTTTCTTTCATGCCAGTGAAAAGGAACCCTAAGGATACAACCTGCTGTCATCACAAAAAAATTATAATGCTCACATTTTAAAGACAAGGAACTAGGGTTCTTAAAAAGTTGCTTCAGTCAAGGAATCCCGGAACTGACAAAGGTGTTTATGAAGGGGTTTTTTCACCACACTTAGTTAGTACTCTGACCTGATATATATAATTTTGAGTCGACTGAGGCCAAGACTGAAGTTAATTATTCCCATCTGCCCCGCTGCTGATTGTAAACGAATGCGTTGTTGAGTTTTCCTTGGTCACTTATGTCCTGTGGTGAAGGGAGCATTTTAAGGCAGGCAATGTTGCAAGACCCATCAGTGTGGGTTGCTCCATAGACACTAAAATGCTTTCATTGTTTTTGAATCATCTAAGAGAGAGTTTTTGGAAATGATTTTTATGGAATATTTGAGGAGGGTTGTTGCTTGGAATGCTGGTGAGTGGTGTTTTCTAAGGGACTTTCAAATTATATGATTTCGCAGACACTGAGGAAAATGAGAAAAAGTCTTGAATGGAAAAAAGAAATAAAATATGAAGAAAACTGATAAGTGTAGTATTATACATAGGCATGAACCGGTATTTGATTCTGACGGTATGATAACCTTGGATAAAAAAACTGTTTCGCGGTATTGTGATTACTGCTTTAAAATATATTCTTTCTAAATGCCTGGGTAAAAAACAAAAACCTTTTTCCACTCTGAACACAATATTTTCACAATATATATTATTTTGAAAAACATTTAAAATATTTTGGAACAGTTAACATGTCAAGTTAAATAATTCAAATGAATCATTGACTTCTGCTGTCTTCATCAGTTTCAAAAACACAGATTTCTTTACAATTAAAAAGGGCATCTTTGGATACCTTTTCTGCAAGATACTTTTGTCCTAAAAAGCTAAAAAGAAACATTTTAAAAAGCTTAGATCATAGGAACAGTATAACAGAAAATTATGTTGGTTTTAAAACCTTTAAAAAGACTTTTCCAAACCGTGGTATAACTTAAACACGGTTATCATCCCATGCCTAATCAGACCCCCTGGTTCTTCACAATTCCGTGATCGCTGAATCCAATGCAAAATCAACAAAAAGTTTTGTGATCCTGCAAAATTCTTAATTAATCGCTAAATAATCGCAAAAATGTAAATAATCTCATAACACATCCAATTACAATTAGTTGTGCTTTACATGTATGGATGGTATTATGGTGTGCATAAAATTGATAAATGTTTTCGTTTAACTCTTTCCCTGCAGTTAACAGGAGAAAACGCTTCCCTGTTTTACGACAATCTGTTTTAGGTGTATTACGGTAGGGGAAGCCCTAATGCATGTCCTGAGTGAGGTACATAATGTCAGATGCTCTGGGCAGTGAAATCTGAGAGAAAGTAAGATAGTGGATAAAATAAGAGTTAAACAACCTTTCTTTGGCTTAATCCCAACCGTTTTAGATCTGTTTTAGACTTGTCTTGACAAGAGACTAAAATAAAAAAGCTTTTATGACATTGTCATTGTGTTAGAGTGCACACCTAACATAGTAGACTACCTAATATGGTAAATATATAATATATAACTTTTTATATTTATATATATATTTTATCGCAAAATTGTCTGCAAATTTCTGGGAATTACCACCCAAAAAATGTGTCATTTTTATCCCAAAATAACATTAAAATATTTGTGGAAAAACTAGGGGGTCTGCCAAATTATTCAGTCAAGCAAAAGTAATGTTTTCCCAATGTTATTGCAGTAAATGATTTTAATCTATAGAACACAAACAAATTTCTTTCTTGATTTTTTTTTTCATGCAATGAAACTCAGTGGAAATACAACATAGATCCCGTGGGCATTTATTGTATTGGCTGAAGAAAACACAGGAACATTGTTCAGTATAATGTTCTTTATGTTCTCCTCAAGGAAGAAAAATACATAAAATAGTTTAGAATGATATTCAGCTATACCACCCTAATAAACAACATAAGCCATAAACAATAATAAACAACATAAGCTTTTAAATTGATAGTTCATCCCCAAAAAAATCTTTACTCATCCTTCCATCACTTGTTCCAAACCTGTTCGAGATTCTTTCTTCTGTTAAAAAAAGTATTTTGGTTAAATGTGAGTAAATGAGGAAATGTTTATTTTTTGGCTGAACTATCCCTTTAAGAGTTATTATGTGTACTCCACACTCAATGAGTGCGACTAGTTTTCAAAGGAAATCAAAAATCCTGAATATCCAAAATTTCAAAATGCATTTTCAAAGGAATTCTATAATATACAGTTGAAGTCAGAATTATTAGCCCCCCTTTTTTCTTTTTTAAATAGTTCTCAAATGTTGTTTAACAGAGCAAGGAAATTTTCACAGTATGTCTGATAATAATATTTCTTCTGGAGAAAGTCTTATTTGTTTTATTTCGGCTATAATAAAGGCAGTTTTAAATATTTTAAAGCCATTTTAAGGTGAAAATTATTAGCCCCTTTAGGCTATTTTTTCACCGACTGTCTACAGAACAAACCATCATTATACAATAACTTTCCTAAATATCCTAACCGACATAGTTAACCTAATTAACTTAGTTAAGCCTTTAAATGTCACTTTAAGCTGTATAGAAGTGTCTTGAAAAATATCTAGTCAATTATTATTTACTGTCATCATGACAAAGATAAAATAAATCAGTTATTAGAAATGAGTTATTAAAACTATTACGTTTTAATGTATGTGTTGAGAATATCTCTCTGTTAAAAAGAAAATAAGGAAAAAAATAAAAAGGGGGCTAATAATTCAGGGGGGCTAATAATTCTGACTTCAACTGTAAGTGCAACGTAAGTCTGTGCAAACAAGCAACTTTGCTGTTGAAACTGTAAAATATCCCTACATAAGACTTCTTGAGTCTGCTATGAGCAGTTGAGGTGTTATGAGCAGGTTCATAGTTTCCATCTGTACCACCATTGCCACCATTAAACATGAAAGCTGCAGAGCTTTTATTATATCACAGTCCACTGCTTCTGGTTATTCTGCTCATGGTCAAGTGGGGAAAAAGGCATGGTGCTTTATCAAACTGAATTCATTTTAGATTCTGTTCTAATGCTGCTCTGGGATGCGTTTCCCAAACAACGATGTACTGTAACTCACGGCTGAACTATCATAGTATGATGCATCGTTTGGAAAAAGAACAATGTAGTGACTAGTGTTTCCCAAAACCCGTAGTTTCTCTGTTGCAGATCCATCGTTTGAACCACGTTAGTTATAAAACGCCCTTAATGATGCTCTAAACTGGGTGAAGTAACAACTTCTTTAGAGAAGAACCCCTTAATTTCTTTGTGCAATTTATATTGTTTTACATGCACATGCATTTAAAAAAATCCAATTTTAGTTTTTGGTAAAAAACATGCACATATTTTCCATATTAATTGAAATATATGTAAAGGACACATATAGAGCATGTGTTTCCTTTACAAATATTATTGAGAACATTACATATTCTATTCTAAAACATAAAAACACTTAGAAAAGCTAACACGTATTCTAATCTCTTATATATATATCATATAACTGAATAAATAATGAGGCTATTTATGAAGAAATTAAATTTTTAAGATTAAAGACTTTAATTCGAAGTTTAAATGTTAGAATGTTCTGAACGAATAGGGCACAGGGGGGAATAACTGGAAATAGAACACAGCCAGGAACTATGTTTCTAACTATAGCTCTAGAGGTGTAGTTGCAAGTGTACATGTTTGCGACGCAGTTTGCGAATGTTCATTGGAACGATGGATTTGGGAAACGCCAAATCATCGAACTATGTTTGTAACGACACAACTTGCAACCTTAGTTGGCTAACGATGGTTTTTGGAAATGCACCTGATAACACATACAACATAATAAAGTGTCTTTGGTGTTTCCGTTTCTATAAAATCAAACCTGAACAATTTGAGGGTGTATGATGTCACAGCATGGCAAAACAGAGCACGTTTTATCACATGGTAACACTTTATAATAACTACACACTATGAACCATTTATTAAGCATTAGCAAATACTGAATTCATCTGTTAAGCATTAACTTTACATTAATAATAGTAAGCAGTTTATAACTGCAGCTACAAATGCTGTATGTCTTGACTTACAACCACATTTATAATGTGCTTAATAATTGTGTTTACATACTTTGTTAATGATTATTGGTTCATTACTAAATTCTATACTAATAGTTAATTTTATGTTAATAAATGCATTATTAACACAACTTCATGCAGTTTTGTGACCAAATCTAGTGAGGACTATTTATGCTTTATAAATCCCTTGAATTGACTAGATGCTAATGCTTAGTAAATGATTCATAGTGTGTAGTTGTTATAAAGTGTTACCGAACATTTTTCTGAGCATTTATCATAATGTATTTATTGACATATTGTGCCTTCAGACTAAATACTAATAAAAATGCAAAATTAAGGCGGTACAGTGGCTCAGTGGTTAGTACTGTCACCTCACAGCAGGAAGGTTGCTGGTTTGAGCCCTAACTGGGTCAGTTGGCATTTCTGTGTAGAGATTGCATGTTCTCCCCATGTTTGCGTGGGTTTCTTCCGAGTGGCCCCACAGTCCAAAGACATGCACTATAGTTGAATAAGCTGAATTGGCCATAGTGTATGTGTGTGAATGCATGTGTATGGGTGTTTCTCAGTACTGGGTTGCAGCTGAAAGTCCATCCACTGCATAAAACATATGCTGGATAAGTTGGTGGTTCATTCCGCTGTGGCGACCACAGATAAATAAAGTTACTAAACGGAAGGAAAATGAATGAATGAATGGGAAAATAAAAGAACATTTTTAATTAAAGCTCCAAGTGTTTAGAACAGAGCTTATGTTTCTGCAGCATAAAAACGCTTAGGTCGACACATGCCCTAAAGGGATAGTTGACCCAAAACTGAAAATTCTCAGATTTACTCCTCCTCTTCTGACAAAACAGTTTGAGTTTCTTTCTTCTGTTAATCCCAAAAGAAGATATTTTGATGAAAATTGGAAACGTGTAATCATTGACTTCTATTTATTTGTTTTTTCTGCTATAAAAGTAGTTACCACTTTCCAGCATTCTTCAAAATATCTTCTTTTAGTTTCAGCAGAAAAAAACTCATAAAGCTTGAAAGTGAGTAAACAGTGAATAAATGAATGAGTTCAGATGCAAAAACTTCTAAATGCCATCTGAAATTTTCTTCTTAATTGAGCTCCTGTGTGTAGGTTCAGTAATATCCATTTTATGGCATAGAATAAGCACTTTTTGTCATATTTAAAGTAAAATAACGCACCAAAAACAAGAGACTGTGAAAAATATTCATTTTGATGGAAATCTCAGACGGCACTTAGAGGTTTTTTGCATCTTAACTCTTCAAATGAACATTTTAGGTGAACTATCCCTTTAATTTTAATTCTTAAAGTGTTTTGCTTTAAACACCAGCACTTGAGTTGTTCATGATTGAATGTTTTTTTCATAAATTGCCTGTTTAGTTACAATCCAAAATCCACTTCACGGGACGGTGAGCATTTAGCCTACTGTGGACACTGAAATGCTCCTGCCCAACCAGATCTAAAAAACAAAGCAAGCACTGAGAACAACTTGGCAAATCAGCCTATGAGTCTGTGAGCTGCCAAGCAGGATACGTGGTGAATAGAGAAGACAACGCTGAAATATTTATTCAAACAGAAGGAGAAATGCAGAGAGAGTGAAAGGCTTATGCTTAACATGGGTGTCTTGTTTATGGCAGGGCTAATAATCTTCAAATAGCCAATAAAGGAGCAGTTTCTTTCCACTACTGAAACTGGGGCAAAGTCCAGCAGGTGTGCTGTTCTACCATAGAAACAATGACAGAATTATCCCTAAAAGGAGATGTAAGGGTAAGTTTAGCGTGAAATGACTTCCATACTATACTCAATGTTGGTATGGAACGATAACCAGTTTCAAGGTTTACCGCACTTTGTAAAAGTCAAGGTTTTAAAACCGCTAATGGTTTTCTGTTTTACCATTCCTAAGGTATATGGAAGTTGTTTTTTAAACATGTTTTTCACAACTATTTTATTTAGTTTTTTAGAGCAACTGTATCTCCAGCAGAAAATGAACCTCAACATTAAAAGCTACTGGTCCAAAATATTTTTAATGTTTTTCGAAATAAAATATATTGTGTTCAATGGGGGGAAAATGTTTATTACCCAGACATTTAAAAATAACTTATTTTGGAGCAGTAATCACAATACCACGAGACCATCATATTTTTATCCAAGGTTATCATACTGTCAGAATCTTATACCGGCCCATTCCAAACTCAATGTCATATTTTTCCAAAACAGTATAATTTTCACTGATCTTCATGACAAATAAATAAGCTATTAATACATTTTAATTTTGCAAATGTCTTACATTTTAAGATGTTGGTAAAAGATACCAAATGTTTGGCTTGTGTTCACATATAAAGACAAAAGTAAACAAAAATTGGCACACTGACAATGTTTCGACCTACAAGGTCTTTATCAGGCCACACAGGGAAATACAAGATAATCGTAGATATAGTCAAACTTAAGACATCACACCTGATAAATCTAATAAATAATATTAATAGGTAAATGACATAAGACACTGAAGCTAAGCAGGCCTGCGCCCGGTCAGTACGTGGATGGGAGACCACATGGGAAAGCTAGGTGGCTGCCGGAAGTGCTGTTAGTGATGCCAGCAGGGGGTGCCCAACCTGCGGTCTGTGTGGGTCCTAACACCCCAGTATATTGAAGGGGACTCTATACTGCTCAGTGAGCATTGTCTTTCGGATGAGAGGTTAAACCGAGGTCCTTACTCTCTGTGGTCGTTAAAAATCCCAGGATGTCCTTCGAAAAAAAGAGTAGGGGTTTAACCCCGGCATCCTGGCCAAATTTGCCCACTGGCCTCTGTCCATTGTGGCCTTCTAACCATCCCCATATCATAATTGACTTCATCACTCTGTCTCCTCTCCACCAATCAGCTAGTGTGCGGTCTGGCATAATATGGCTGCCGTCGCATCATCCAGGTGGATGCTGCACACTCGTGGTGGATGAGGAGATTCTCCCAATGTGTAAAGTACTTTGAGTGTCCAGAAAAGTGCTATATTAATGTAAGGAATTATTATTATTATTATAAAAAATTCAAGTCGAAACTAATAAAATTTGCATACACAGATACATAAAATAATAATAATAATAATAGTAATAATAATAATAATAATAATAATAATAATAATAATAATAATAAAACAAAAATAAAATAAAAAAATATGAAAAATAAATAAATTAAAAAGACATAACAGACACAGTGACATGGACACTATATATATGTATATAGTGTGTTTCATGAAACCACTTGTTTCATATGCATGTGTTTAATAATCTCTTTATGAACATTTTGAAGTGTCAGACTTTCAAAATAGGGACAAAAATCTTTTACATAAATTTTGAATTGAAAGGAGATGACGCTGAGAAAAAAAAAACTTTATTGTGGATGAACTAACCCTTTAAATGTCTTTAAAAGATTTGTCATTTTCTGTTTTATACCCACAACACCTGCTTTGCACAGTCATTCATTAGCAGATGTTTGTGTGTTTTTGACCAGGAGAGGCAGTCCGCTGCTCATAGGTGTCCGCAGTCAATATGAACTTTCCACAGAGCAGATTCCTGTCCAGTACAACTGCGGTAAGTCCGGCCCACGTCATCTTTTCTTCTCATCCGCCTGTTCATCCACCCAAACCAGTTCTGCTCACTCAAGCGAATTTATCTCAGACTAAATTAGCAGCAAAATTCCACACCCACATATCACACTTTTTGAACTTTTCATTTTTAAGCAATTTGCATCAGTAGTGAGTTGGTCATATTTAAAATTAACATTCATTTCTAAGAAGGTTTTGTACAGCAATGTTCAGAAGTATTTGGTCAGTAGGAGTTTATTTAGAAAAAGTCTCAGAAGTGTTGCAAAACATTCCAATTTTTAAATAATGATGTTTGTCCACAACATTAATAATTCAAAGAAATTAGAGAATAGTATTGAATTACATAAACACTAGATTAAAATAAGTGTTAAATTAAAGTTTATTAATAATTTAATAATAATAATAATAAAAGTATTCAAATAACACAAAGTTGATTCAATTAATAAACTAGATTGGATTCAAACAAGCAAAAAAAATCAAATAATATTCAAATGGTAGTAATATTAATAATAATTAGTAAAAAAAAATCTGTGAATACTATGTACAGTTGAAGTCCTAATTATTAAATCCCCTGAATTATTTTTTCCCCAATTTCTGTTTAACGGATAGAAGATTTTTTCAACACATTTCTAAACATAATAGTTTTAATAACTAATTTCTAATAACTAATTTATTTTATCTTTGCCATGATGACAGTAAATAATATTTGATTAGATAGTTTTTCAAGACACTTCTATACAGCTTAAAGTGACATTTAAAGGGTTAACTAGGTTAATAAGGTTAACTAGGCAGGTATAACGATGGTTTGTTCTGTAGACTATCGAAAAAAATATATAGCTTAAAGGGGCTAATAATTTTGACCTTAAAATGGCTTTAAAAAATTTAAAAACTGCTTTTATTCCAGCTGAAATAAAACAAAAAAGACTTTTTCCAGAAGAAAAAATATTATCAGACACATTGTGAAAATTTCCTTGCTCTGTTAAACATCATTTGGAAAATGTTTAAAAAAGAAAAAAAAATGAAAGGGGGCTAATAATTCTAATTGCAACTGTAAATAAAACAGCAGTATAGGAAATTAAATAAAATGATGTAAGTTCAAAGAAAACAAATACCATTTTAGATCAATTTCAATAATTAATTTTCACAGTATACAAAAAAAAAACAATATGTTTCTTGAGTGGCAGATCAGCATATTAGGAATATTTCTGAAAGATATCATTTCTGTAATATTCCTGTATTTGTAGATTTGAAGTGTGTCACATTCTTTCACTCAAATAGTTTTGACACAAAGGCATTGCTGACCTCTGGCACATTTTGGCCAGAGCTATTAAAAAGGCTTGTAGAACCAAGCCCAAAATTGACTTTGAAATATGATCTTTTATGGCAACATTTGTCATCCTCTGTTTGTGGTATCAGTAGTTATGATATAGTATGATAGTTTATTTGACATTTTAAATAAATGTTATACAGTCAACTATATATATATATATATATATATATATATATATATATATATATATATATATATATATATATATATATATATATATATATATATATATAGTATGTCATATAGTGAATAAAGCTCTGAAAAAAATGTTACATAATAAAAAATTAAGGTAAAATTGTAAAAAGTTGTTATTTCGTCTCAAAGTTACTATGAATAGGTATGTTGAGTGAAATGATCTTTTGTGTTTTATTTTATGAACTAACGAGGAAATTTTGAATAAGCATAGTTGTTACAGCCTTTATTCATAGTAAATGACAATAGGGCAAAAATGTTTTCAAATATCAAATATTGGGAAAATATGTATATCAACACAAACTTACACATTAAAATTTAGAAGAAATGTCATCAGTAGATTATAAAATAAAAGTTTACTCAAACACGTAGCTATAAATAATACAGTTGAAGTTAGAATTATTAACCCCCCTGAATTATTAGCCCCCCTGTTTATTTTATTTATCCAATTTCTGTTTAATGGAGAGAAGATTTCTTCAACACATTTCTAAACATAATAGTTTTAATAACTCATTTCTAATAACTAGTTTATTTTATCTTTGCCATGATGACAGTAAGTAATATTTGACTAAATATTTTTCAAGACACTTCTATACAGCTTAAAGTGACATTTAAAGGCTTAACTAGGTCAATTAGGTTAACTAGGCAGGATAGGGTAATTAGGCAAGTTATTGTATAACGATGGTTTATTCTGTAGACTATCGAAAAAAATATAGCTTAAAGGGGCTAATAATTTTGGCCTTAAAATTAAAAAAAAATTTAAAACTGCTTTTATTCTAGCCAAAATAAAACAAATAAGAATTTCTCTAGAAGAAAATTTTTTTTTATCAGACACACTGTGAAAATTTCCTTCCTCTGTTAAACATAATTTGGGAAATATATATAAAAAAAAAATCTAATAATTCTGACTTCAACTGTATAGATAATCTGAGAATGATTGTTTACTTTTCCAGTTTCAGTTTGAAACTTTTTATTTAAAGGTCCCAAAGAATAAAAATCTGGAAATAGACTGCTGCTTATTTAAACTACTTATTTAAAAAGAGCTAATTTAATTGAAAAGCATAATTGTTTTATGTTCAATTCACTTACATTTGTAAAAACAAGTAAGGTAACTTAATTGATTTGTATTGGGACAACATGAATGGATTGTGTGGAACCCAGCATTTGTTTTACAGTGCACCTAGGCATAGCTGAATAATAAGTACATGAAAATGACATAACATGAATCTTAATAAGCAACGTTTCCTCATTCTCATTCTTGTAAAATCCCGATGAAGACTGATCAGAAAACATGTGCAAGTGTACGTGTGTAAATGTGTGTGTGTGTGTGCGTGTGTGTGTGTAAGAGAGCAAGAAAGAGTCTATATTTACCAGCTGAAAAAACTGATTGTATCCTTGTAGTAGCACAAAACATTAATGCCTGTCACAAAAAGAGAGAGGACAATAATAAAATTACCAGTGATGCGCTTGCAAAAACACACGCACACATGCACGCACATGACAGCTAGATTGTTATAAATGAATCATTGTAAATATACTGATTATTATTGATTTATTACTGTTATCATAAAATGTTGATTGTCAAATGTCCAGTTTATTGTGATCTATTTTTATTGATATGTATGAATAATAAGATACATTGAATAATATATGATATATTTAAAATAATATGATATATTTTTTATATTTTATGTAATTATTATATATACATATGTATATATTATATATACATTTTCTACTACTACTATTTACTGTGTTTACTGTGTTTTTATTATATATGTATGCTACTTTTTAATGTAAACTTTATAAATGCTTTGGCAATACATTTGTAACATTTGTCATGCTAATAAAGCAATTATTGAATTGAATTAAATTTAAATTAATATTTGTTTATAGGATGCTTTACAATAATATATTTGTGCAAATACATTAGATTAGTCAGTACTGAAGCCAAATCTGGAGCTTATCTAACAAAATAATTTATGATAACAGTCCAAAAATGAGTACAGCCAAATCTATATGTTAAAGAAAAATATTAAAAACAAATTTAAAAATGAGAAAAAAATCAAGAGAAACAAAAAAAATATAAAATTTTATTGACATTTTGTAGTTTTTAATATTTTGCTTTGATTTAAACGTGTTACCTTTCTATTTCTGAAGGTGTTTGTTGACTAAAACATAATTTTAATAAATAAATCTGTTTAATTAGACAATTTTGTTCAAATGCATCAAATATTATGACCTAAAGTTGAAGTCAGAATTATTTACCCCCTTTTGATACCAAATGATGTTTAACATATCAAGGAAATCTTCAGGAGAAAGTCTTATTTGTTTTATTTCGGCTAGAATAAAAAAGTATTTAATTTTTAAAATACCATTTTAAGGTCAATATTATTAGCCCCTTTAAGCTATATATATATATATATATATATATATATATATATATATATATATATATATATATATATATATATATATATATATATATTCTGATAGTCTACTGAACTAACCATCGATACACAATAACTTGCCTAATTACCCTAACATGCCTAGTTAACCTAATTAACCTAGTTAAGCCTTTAAATGTCACTTTAAGCTGTATAGAAGTAACTTGAAAAATATCTAGTCAAATATTACTTACTGTCATCATGACAAAGATAAAATAAATCAGTTATTAGAAATGAGTTATTAAAACTATTATGTGTAAAAATGTGTTAAAATTTTCTCTGTTAAACAGAAATTGAGGAAAAAAAAATAAACGGGGCTAATAATTCAGGGGGCTAATAATCCTGACTTCAACTATATATTTACTGCGAAATTGATAAAAATATAAATTTTTCAAATGGATGTGTACTCATTGATGCTGAGCAATGTATATACTGTGTACATATCATACAACAATTTAACAAATTGAATTAATGTACTCTATGGCACCTTTATGTAATTGTGTGCATGCTGAATGCTAAATCACAGTACTTTACTTCATTATTTTTATATGGATATACATGTAAATAACATGTAAATGTTTATTTCTTTTTTCCTGTAGGTGATTCCAGAAGAGATGAACATGAGAAAAACCTGCATAACGGAGTGGGAAGCTCTAATGCCCTGCACTCAATTGACGACAGACTGGCGGTGGAGTTTTACTTTGCCTCTGATGCCAGGTAACACACCATAGGGTTTTGCAGGTTAAAGTCTGTGTAAAATAGAAGATTCTACCTACTTTACTTCAGTATTGCGATGTATTTTCAACTGAAGCAGAATATGGAAAAGTCAACAACTCTTGCTCTCAGCAGTCTAAAAGATTCAGAAGTTTACACACCCTTAAGTCGTTTCAACCATTTATAAGTTTATTTCATCTGTCAAACACAAAAGAAGATATTTTGAAGAATGCTGGATTGTTCTGGAGCCATTAGCATCCTTAATAAGTAAATGGCTACCAGTTTCAGACATTCTTCAAAATATCTTCTTTTGTGTTCAACAGAAGAAATGAACCCAAATATGTTTGTACCAATTAAATTCTCAGTAAACAATGACATCATTTGTGGATGAGCCATCTAATAGTCTCAAACAGCAATGTGCGCTAAAAATAGATTAAGCTTTGATTTAATTACAGATGAAAACCTTTTAAAGGCTGTATTAAATATCATTAAAGATTGCAAACATCCAGGTTTAACAGGTCCAACAAGTTGCTAACTGAAACGGAGATCAAGTGATATGCAAATGATATCAAGCTCAGCAGTGCATCCTGCTGGCCACAACACCTTATTACAGGTGATCATGTAATGAGAATTAGGGTAATTGTTTACAATTCTCTGTCTCTCAGTGCCATCATTGAGCACACCAACAAGGTGATTTACGTGGAGGACGATGACGTGGCTGTTGTGATGGAGGGGAAGCTCTATGTGCACCGCGTTAAGCGAGCGGCTGGAGAAGATCCTGTCCGTGTCATTCAGACCCTGCAGATGGAGCTCCAGCAGATCATGAAAGGTCCCGCATCACACTGACATTTCACTGAATTATTTTTTTTAAAAAGGAAGAGAAAGATTCTATTTCTCATTTTAAGACATGATTAACTTTTCTCACTCAAATATTGCACATGGAAAGAGTCTGTTATGGAGTTATTGATAACCTTTTACAA
This sequence comes from Danio aesculapii, assembly GCF_903798145.1. Taxonomy (NCBI): domain Eukaryota; kingdom Metazoa; phylum Chordata; class Actinopteri; order Cypriniformes; family Danionidae; genus Danio; species Danio aesculapii. The sequence continues at coordinate 16,461,052 of NC_079455.1, read as the reverse complement.
TATATGGCAACCATTTCTTGATTACCTAGACCAATATAATGCAGATTCTGAGCAGCAGTGTAATGCTTAATATGCTCACTACCCCTATTGACTACCTCTTTGTATTTTCATTGAAACCATTTATACGCCCTATCTGTTTTTAAAAATAACTTAATCTTTTTATTTATTTATTTTTCTTTATTTTAATTATTATTATTACCATTATTTTCTTTGCATTATCATGCTTATTTCTTGTATTTTTTATTGTTGTTGTGTTGTTATTATTGAAAAATGTAAAACTAATAAAAACACTTGTTAAAAAAAGGAAGGGAAAAAACTTCAAATATATTAAACAAGTAAAAATAAGAGCATAAAGGCCTGTTTACTACACTCAAAAATAGCTTTTGCTGCTTCTTTAAACTACTTATTTAAAATGAGAACATTGAAACAACACAATTCTTAACATTTTTGGCCATCAACTTAATTGTTTTATGTTCAATCCACTTAAATTTACTTAAAATTATTAAGTTAACTTAGTCGAGTTGTGTTGGGACAACATGAAGGTATTGTGTGTAACCCAGCATTTTTTTACAGTGTAGTGTTGTGTGCTTTTTTTTAATCAATAGTTTCGAGCGAATAAAAACACACACCAATCAAACTGCCGTAGTCACATGATTTCATTAAATGAGGCTTAGTATTATGTCATAATGTTTTGCAATTACAATGATTCACTATTGTGGACGACGATTTCTCTCAACCAATGATTTCATATGAGTTCATTGAGATCTGCAAATTATTTAATCATTGTATACAGTATACATTTTCATAACCTGCTCTCAGATCAGTTTTATTAAGTTGTAGACTTTGAATGAGACATTTGGGATTAAATGAAATTATAGTAATAGTCATCTGTTTTAGTCATTTTCCTCTGTTACAATGCGTCTTAAAAACTGATTGAAGAAAAAAACACATTGTACAGACTTTATATTTATTTGTATTATTTTATTATTAATTGCATTGCATTAATTAAATTGTGGGAGCGGGCATGGTGGTACAGTGGGTAGCGATGTCGCCTCACAGCAAGAAGGTCGCTGGTTCGAGCCTCGGGTGGGTCAGTTAACATTTCTGTGTGGGGTTTGCATGTTCTCCCCGTGTTCGTGTGGGTTTTCTCTGGGCGCTCTGGTTTCCCCCACAGTCCAAAGACATGCGTTGGTGAATTGGGTATGTTAAATCATCTGTAGTTTATGTGTGTGAATGAGAGTGTATGGGTTTCCCAGTGTTGGGTTGCAGCTGGAAGGGCATCCGCTCCGTAAAACATATACTGGATAAGTTGGCGGTTCATTCCGCTGATTAGATGAACTGATTAATGCAGGAACTAAGCCGAAAGGAAAACGAACAAATGAATAAATAATTAAATTGTACTTTCAAAATAAATTTGATGTTAAGTTTGTAAAAAGTTCTTACGAATGCATATTTGTTTAAAGTAGTGGTCTCAAACTCAATTCCTGGAGGGCCGCAGCTCTGCATAGTGTAGCTTCAACCACCTCCAACTCACACCTGTTTAATAGTCTCTAGTAGTCTTGAACACCTTGATTAGTTGGATCAGCTGTGTTTGATTAGGGTTGGAGCAAAACTGTGCAAAGCTGTGGCCCTCCAGAAATCAAGTTTGAGAACTTTGATATAAAGGGATTTTCTGTTGAACACAAAAGAAGGTATTTTGAAAAATATTGGAAATCGTTAACTATTGATATTCATAGTAAAAAAAAAAATGCTTTGGAAGTCATTGGTTAGCGGTTTCCAACATTTTGAAAAATATCTTTTCAACAAAAGAAAGAAACTCATAAATGTTTGGTGTCAAAGAAGAGTAAATGATAACATAATGTTCTTTTCTGGGTGAATTGTACCGTAAAAGAGTGTTGTTTTTATGCTATACTGACCAGCAGGAGAATACACCAGCAGTGTATTTTGAAACATTGGTATTCGATACATATTAATTTTGCATTAAATAGCTTAAGGCAGGGGTGTCCAAACTCGGTCCTGGAATGCCGGTGTCCTGCATATTTTAGTTCCAGCCCCAATTAGACACATCTGAACCAGCTAATCAAGCTTTTTCTAGGTATACTAGAAACGTCCAAATTGGTGTGTTTAAGTAAGTTGGAGCTAAACTATGCTGGACCCTCCAAGATGGAGTTTGGACACCCCTGGCTTAAGGGATATAAAACTTTATTATGTTAATAGTGACTTGCCAGTTGGCATTCTTTCAAATAAAGTTATTATTGTTTTTAATGTAAATGGGTCTTTACTAATATACACGAGTAGTATTTCAACTATGCACTTATGTATATACATTTGGCAGATGCATTTTTGACATTTTGCATGTTCAGTCTATATTGTAATCTAACATTGTTGTATACAAAAATTCCAAAACACACAAAAGATTTTTTTTAGTACATAATGGCTACGTAAACCATCAGTCTTTCGCCTGATTTTAATTGTTTACTTAAAAACTTTGGATATTATGTAATAATGCACCAAACATATTTGCTAGTTTTTTTGCACTCATTCACAATTTTTCTTTAGCTTTTTTCCTGCTTCATCACAGCAGAATGAACCACTTTTTTTCTGCACTGAACTCTAAAGGACAATTTTCTAAAAGCTCTAGTCATTTGGGCATCTCAGTATCATTTCTTTAGATCTTTATGTTATATTTGTGCTCACATATCTTTAATTTCATACGCTTCAGGTAACTTCAAGGCCTTCATGCAGAAAGAGATCTTCGAACAGCCTGAGTCTGTCTACAACACCATGAGAGGCAGAATCTGCTTTGACAGCAACACAGGTACAACATGATCTTACACTTTGTCTGAACATCCTCGTGAAATTCAGTTCACCACCCCTGAAAATACTGATTTGATATTAGAGAATTACAGCCATTTCTAAAGGTGAAGTGTGTAATTTCTGTACCAATAACGTCATCAAATTAAATTACAAAAATAATGGCAATCCCTCAAATGGTTAAGCTTGACAAGTGCTACAAAAAATAGAGCACTTAGCACCACACAGCCAGTGTTTACACTTTTAAGCATTATGAAAGTGATAAAATTTGATACAATTTGAAGAAATCGTCATGCTATGATTGATGTTTGTATTTTGCCTTAGTCAATATGTGTTTTTTCGTGCACAGTACTTCTCGGGGGCTTGACTGACCATCTGAAAGAGATCAAAAGATGCAGACGTTTGATCATGATTGGCTGCGGGACCAGTTATCATGCTGGAGTGGCGGTGAGTGTTATATTTATTTACTTCCTTTGTATTTTATTAACAGAACATGCTATTGCTTTCCAGATGAATTTGAAAAGAATGATATTGTATATTAGGGTTGCACACTAATAAAAAAAAAATCTTTGAAATATTACAAACAACTTCCCCAGATGAGTTAAATAGCTCTATTTGCAAAGAATATATTATTTTAGAATGATTGGGGTGATTTTGTTGGAGAATGTATTTGCATATTATATAATAAACCAATTGCAAGCACAGAAAAATTTAAACAAAGGACTACATGAACTAAATAGTATTATCTTCAATATATCATTTAAATACGATTATTCTTGTTTTTTTAACTGCCTGCTCTACCAAATGGTTGACCATATTTTGACTGTAAAAGTGTTTTAATAATGGTTTACACTACACAGCATTGTTGGTTTACAAAAAAATCAAACATAATTCTGTTGTGCTACTACACTTGAATTTGGTTTTATTGTGAAAAAAATAAAAAACAAGAAAACATGTTAAATAAGAATCTGAAATATTTGATGGCATATTTAAAAAAATAAGGATGATTTAGTATTCAAAAATGTTTTATTTTGATTATGTTTTTATATAAATATGTCTTACACTTTATATTTTCAGATTTATTTATAGTATATGCATTACAGTGCTTTTACTATAAACCAACATATCTACCATTTGGTAGAGGTTGATATTTTAGAAATTATGGCATGTTGAAAAAAATGCATTGAGTGTGTTAACTAGCATCATTGGGAGTTATGAAATGCAATCTGAATGTTTTATACTCACTTTAAAAGGTCTTAAACACACAAATATCATGCATTCTGAACCCTTGTCATCTTTACTGTTGTAGATCTTGATGCTCAAACAATTGTGCACTTCTATTAAATATGTAAGGGATAATCAACATATTGCTCTTCATTAAAAGATTTGAAATGCACATTGTAGAGGCAAAGAACTGCCCGATGTGAAGTCTTACTGTTTATTTCATTGTCATTTACCATGTTATATAAAATGTAAAACTAGTATTGCTCTTTGAAGTGGATTATTTACCACAGCCATATCACCCTGCAGCCCAAGAGTGGTTACTCACTAAACCTAAGCAGAGCTGAGCCTGGTTAGTACCTGAATGGGAGACCACATGGGAAAACTAGGTTGCTGTTGTATGTATTGTTAGTGATGGTAGCAAGGGGCGCTCAACCTGCAGTCTGTGTAAGTCCTAATGCCACAGTATAGTGAAGGGGACACTATATTGTCAGTGAGCGCCGCCTTTCGGATAAGACGTTAAACCGAGCTCCTGACTGTCTGTGGTCATTAAAAATCCCATAGTGTAACCCCGGTGTCCTGGACAAATTTCCTCCTTTGGCACTCACCCATTACGGCGTCCCAATCATCCTTATCTACCAAATTGGCTCTATCACTGTCTCTCCACTCCACCAATAGCTAGTGTGTGGTGAGCGCACTAGTGCTGTTGTCCTGTGGCTGCTGTCGCATCATCCAAGTGGATGCTGCACACTGGTGGTAGTGTGGAGAGACCCCCATCTCATGATTGTGAAGCACTTTGGATGTATGGCCATACACGATAAATGCGCTATATAAATAAACATTACATTACATTAACAATATTTGACCAAATTTTCATCATTTTAGATCTTCCTTCTTTGAAGGAATCACAAGCAGACAGAGAGATAGCAGGCATGTGCAATAGAGATATTGTATATGTATTTAAATGACATGGGGATATCTTATAGCTCATAGTAACATGAGTTAGCTACCTCTTCATGAATATTTTTGAGCACATTGGCGAGTTGGTTGATCTTCATCTGCTGCTCAAGGAATGAAGGCGCCGCCAACTGCCACTGAGATTTTATGGTTACTATTAATGTACGAATGTAGTGCATTTATTTCAAACTGTGATTAAAACTGGCTTGAACTACCTGTGCAATAAAGTCTGCATGAAGTGGAAGCTATGAGGGTTTTTTTTTTTTTTTTTGCATTGTAACGTAGTTGCTAAAAAACAAAATTTTAAAAGAGCAAACAGTGGGCGTGGCTTGTTTTTTCTACTGCGAGCTGATTGGATGTAGTGAAGTAAGTGGTTTATTTAGAAAGTTTGGGAAAGGGGTTTCGGGAGAGTTATTACAACCTAACAGACACCTCCTCCTCACCATTTTTGTTTGCGCTGTCAAAATTGACAGTTAAAAGGGTGAGGTTTAGTATGTTAACCACGCCCAATACCTCAGACCGATGTTATTTGAGTATTTAACTGAAAACAAACAGTAAGTGCATTTTCAGATTTTAATTTTAAATTAGAAGAGCAAACTTTTTTTCCTAATGACATGCACAGATGAATTGTTCACCACAAAACTAGCAACGTGAGCTAACAAAATCAATATGTTAGATTTGATTTTGTACTTTAAACGATTTCATTCGACACCTTCCAACCAATCAGAATCAATAATTTCAACAGACCAGGGAATGAATGTGTTTTTTCCATAAGTTTATCCATTTTCATCCTCACAATTTAGCGTCACGTCTCTTATATATGTAATTCATGTTATATGCTAATAAACTGCTCTTTTGCTACTATTTAAGAGGGTTTAAGAGCAGTAACCTCAAAATGACATATATCGGGTTGTTTTCTAATTGTGATCTCCACTGTATATCTGACTGTTGTCCATCTTTCAGAGCTCCATTTGGACTTTAGTCAAACTCAAGCACATAATCATGACATTATCTGTGTTTCTCTATGCAGACGCGACAGATCCTGGAGGAGTTGACTGAGCTTCCTGTTATGGT